>NW_027287294.1:1887500-1945000 GCF_022747635.1 Hetaerina americana | reverse complement strand
ATACATAAATGAAACAATATTTTGTTGAAATAAGCGAGCACATCTGAATATTTCCCGTGATAAATATGTGCAAAAGTAAACATTTAGTCCGGGAAATACTAATCTGTGTTTTTTTATTTCCTGAATTTTCAGTTACCAGCCCTCGTTTTTTGTTTTTTTAATAATATCTCTAGTTTCCACAAAATCAAGCCTTAAGGGATTTCCTCTATTTCAGTCATATCCGGTCACTTATAGGTTGCCTGTATTCTGAACGTGAAATATAAAGCTGAAGAAGCGGTTTGCGGTTTTCTGTAAAGAAAATAACTTAGTTAAAGATGAAATTACAAACTTATAAACTGGAGCAGGTGGAACAGTTTACATATTTCGGATGTATTTTGGACCAAAATTGTCGGAGTATTATGAATATAAAAGACGAATATCGTAAGGCGAAGAAGGTATCATAAGGAGGAAGGATTTTTGACGATTCGGAAAAATTTTGAAATGGAGCGTAGTTCTGTGCGGCGTGGAAACATGGTCATTAAACCACGGTGATAAATATCGGTTTCAGGCGTAACATTGATGAAATCCTTCACGACGCGGCGTTTCTGCATAGAATATTTTTAATATTCACATTTGTATTCAAATATTCCGCATGGAACGCATATTTAATAATAATTATTCTATATGGAAAGGTCAAGTGTCTTCTTTCAGTAGGATGATAGACGTAGACTGGAAGCTTTTGAAATGTGAGTGTGGAGAAGAATGGGATAGGTGGAGTGGACGGAAAGGAAAACATTCGGAACAAATAGAAGTAAGGATTACTTCTATTTCTTCCGATGAAGACCTAGCTGAATTCCGTCGAAATGATCAATAAATAACGTGTGAGTGATCTTTTTATGTGTTCTTATATTGTTTGTTGCTGTCGAAGTTTGTTATATAAATTTACATGTATATAAAAAAACAATAAACATAGTAATCAACCCGATGGTCGGTTTAGCAGGTGATGGTAGAGTTCACCCATTACTAAGCCCTATACGGCGTATAAAAATTCACACTCCAGGGTAGGGGGGCCAATTCCTTTCCCGGTGCCGGTTATGGTTTCCCAGGAAGATATGGTACCCGGAAAATCACATAGCTTGGGTGGAGCTGCAGGTGCCTAGAGTGCCTTGCCCGGGAATCGAACCCGGGACCCTCGTCCCCCGGTCAGTAGTCCAACGCTCTACCCACTGGGCTGCTGGGAACAGGAAAGGGATGTTGGACGGGATGAAGGGAGGAAGAAAGTACTCAGAGATGAAGAGGGACGTGATGTAGAGTAGCATGTTGTGTTTTGCTAGGACTCACAAATTATTTAATCAGTAGCTATTTCCATTCAAATATATATATATATATTGATGATATAGAAACACTCACTCGAGCACTATAATATTTGGACGGTACATTAGAACACAAATAAAATAGTAGCACTGTATATGTATATATATATATATATATATATATATATATATATATATATATATATATATATATATATATATATATATATATATAATTAACAACTCTTGCTTTCAATAGTCTGTTGAGAAACAAGGGTGATGAAGTATTCTGAATGATATCGTATACGAATAGACAACTTTGCATTATTAATATACCTGGGGTATTAGTAATCCTAAATTTACTCATTTTCGTTGCATTATATAGGTTATTAATACCTGTTTTTTGCATGCCACGTTTTTCCTTGATCAGATGTTTGAAAAGGGATATAAAGAAGCTTCTGAAACGCGTATGATATAATAAGTGCATACGACAGGGGCGAAAGAAGTATAGAGACATTTTGGAAGAACTGCTTAACCTGTTGTCTCTCAGCAATCGGCCTGAAAAGGAAGGGCTAAAGTCATATGCGAATGCCGTTATGAGGTCGCGTAGTCTGACATCTTACATTCGGCAATGAGTTATTATTACAGCTTGCTGATTCAGAGGGGACGAGGGTCTTTAGAGAATGTTATTGGACCGTAGGAACCCGGAGATGTGTCAATGGGTGGGGGGGGGGTAGAACAGCAGGGAAAGGAGGGGTATTCGGCATTGTTGACGCAGACCCTTTCCTCGGAGGGAAAGCGCGGGCAATCCTGGCGCAACCCTCCTTGCGTCACGTCTAAACTTCACTGTTGCGAACGCTTCGACACAATAAACCTACGTAACCGTGAATCCGATTATGCGTCGGCTCTTCACCGCTAAACGACTTAGCCCGTTTTCATTACTGCGTTAGATGGAAACAGAAGGGGGCGGTGGCCCGTTCGTGGGAGTGTTTTGAGATTAGAGATAAACAACTGACAGGTGGCGAGCGTCGACCAAACCTATGCCCACAGTGAAAGATTGGCAATCGCTTGGGGATGACGGTCAGCTCTGCGTTTATTGATTCCTGATTGGATGAGACGACGAAAAATCGGATCGAACGTCGTCTAAGTTTAAACTTCTTTTTCTAGTTTCAAGTCTATATCCTCCACCTTATATGTATTTACATGCCCTGTTTACGTGTTGGTTTAATCGGCGATATTTAAGCGCTACCGTGTGCTTGTCACGTATTTTCGTGCACTCTTGACCGGATTTTTGTTTCTAGTTAACCGTTTCTTGGCATTGCTATAGGAAGAGAGAGGAGTTTGTCGGGAGAAGTTCGGAGAAGGTGGGACAAGTAGATGCGGGAGATAATGAGAGACAATAAGATGCTGAAAAGGATGATATAGATGTTTAAATAAAGGGTAATCGAGGAAGAGGGAGGAAAAAGATAGTCACTATGGATGGCATTAAAGGAGTTTGGAAGTATGCGGGGAAAATTGCGTTTGTGGATATTCTGTGTCGTGTTTTATTTATTTGTGTACACATGATTAATATATTCCATATACTTTCTAATGCAGTGATATTTCTCGAACAACCACCGCCATCTCTAGATCAGGCCGGGTACTCTTCCTATGTAGAAATTTCATTAAAAAATCCGAGTATTTTTTACTGCCTATCGTAATTGTTGACGCTCAAATTAATGGTCAAATCGGGTATTAATCAGCGAAGCATTGATTTTTGCCCGTGGTTCAATGTATCACCAGTGTCTTAGGATACTCTTGTCCTTACTTTTTGCCAATCCTTGGATAGTATCGCCATTATGCCACAAGTGAGCATTTTAATAATATCTCAGCGGAAATTTTGATTTGTTGGCCCGATTAGAGGCGGCGCTGACGCGGCGGTGACCACGCTCCTCACCTCTGCCCTGGTGACGGTCCAAGGTCTTCCTCTCCACTCCTCTCAGAAGTCACGCGCTGCCGTTATAGCTACTTGCCGTAACGGCGTAGCAACACGCCAATTGAGGTAACGCTCAACAAGTGTGAACCAGGGTAAAAGGGGTGTAGGGATTTCTGAGGTTTCCCCCGAGGGGTTTGGGGGGTCGGAATGTACTCAACTGTGACCGTAATGCCAGATTCCAAATAACCGAACCATGGTCTTAGACATATATTCTTGTTGTGGTTTTTTTGGGGGTAATAGGTAGATTAGGCTGAGGATTACTTCCTTGTCTGAGGGAGCAATTAGTTACTGCTTAGTTTACTTTCTTGGGACCAAGAAGGTTTGGGTACGAAACAACATAGAACACTCATTCACGAGGTCGCCGAGGAAAGGCACTATATGGTACAGGTTAATATCAGTGGTGTGTTTTAATCACGTGGTTTTCTCTTACGGAGAATGCATTTCAGGGATATAACCATAGAGGGTGCGATTAACCTGTGTCTGTCACGTTGTGATACAGACTGAATTAAATGGCGTTGATTTCAATAAATATTTCCTTTTCAAATCACCTTTAGCCTATACCATCTGCCATAATTATTTCATTTCCGATAGTTACATCAAACTTAAGGCGGCCCTTTTTCGTATTTGGATAGTCTAGTTTTTATAAAAAAACTAATTGAAATGTAATGAAATAATTGACTTTGTTTATAATTGACTTTGTTAATAATTAATTAATAATAATTAATTAATAATTGTTAATAATTAATAATTAATTAATTAATAATTGTTAATAATTGACTTTGTTGCTTCATTACATTTCAATATGTTATGCAAATTCCACAAAGTTACGCCTGAGACAACAAAAAAACTAATGTTTCACAGTTTGTTTAGTTATTTTCATTTTTGGTGAGGAAATATGGATACCTTTAAGATTTAACTCGTGTAATTAAATTGTTTAAGTGGCCTGTAAATTTCTCGCCGTAAGGAGAAAAAAACGGTTAATTTATACGCAAAAAGCTTTGTTCATTTGTTAAAACCGCTGCTATTGTGAAATCTTAAGACGATATGCTGATTTTTAGACCGAGTCAATTATTTTTTTTAGAATAATAATTTCAGTTATAGCGGCAGTTGCATTTTTTAAATCAACGTCTTTGGTATTTCAAGTAAAATATAAATGTTTTGCTCGTGTTCATCATTAACTATAAAATGGGTCATCTCATCAAACGCGTGAAACTTCCTAAGCAATGGCGATTTAGTTTTCCCAATGTACGCGGTCGTATATATATACAAACAATGCTTCGACTGCGTGAATTTAAACAATTAGCGGCACATTTCTTATCTAGTTACTTTATATTTCAATGAAATATCACGGTCTGTGTATTAATTAATGTATTATTCGTTTTGAACAGAGCACGGAGACTCGTAATCGTCTCTCATAAGTAATGGTTGTGAAATAAAACGTTGAATGCAGATTGCTCTACATTATGTTATGCAAATGAAATCAAGATTCCTCGAAAGTCTAGGTTGGAAATTATCGACAACCCCTCGATAGGTTACTGATAACAGTCGAATTCTTCTTCTTGTTTTTCGATTAAATCTTGCCGCACTTCGACCACTTTCGTCGATAGAGTACCCCAGGGGGGATCCCATTCCTCCCATAATTCCCATCACTCGCCCCTATTACCCTGTTTTAACCATTCACTCTATTCCTCCCTTCCCGAGGTCTATCGCTAATGATGCAAATGACCTGGGTGTTCCGGTAGACATGTTCCCGAAACGGCCGCTAATGACTGCGTGACGTGTGATGGCGATTACGGCAACCAGCGCACCATTGCTTCGACGGCAAGAAATCGAAAACCAGGAGGGGAACGAAATATTTTTTGCGCAACGGTCAGCACATCGGCCATGTGTCCACTCGTATGTGTGTGTTTTATAGCGCTCTTCGTTCTTATTTTTGTTTTAGTTACACTTAAACCACCGGTCACTGCGGTGACGTCTCATCCGTCGCCGACCAGGCTTTATACCCAGTTTACACTCCTGACGTACGTACTAGCGATGTAACGTGCCTTCGCATTGAATTTTCAAGAACACCGTGACTCACAAGTATCGTCCCCTGTAAATAGTGTCACGAACAAATGAAAACCGCGTGACCAGATATCGGACGTGAAGTACGACCCATGTTAAAAAAAATCATTTTTCTTTCTTTTTCAAAAGTTAAAAAAAAAACTAAACAGCAATTAAGATTTGTATTAATTGAGCAAATTTTCAAATTTATTTCATGTAACTACAGATTTTAAGTACTGATAATTTTATGCACAAGTTTATATAAAGGCAAGCCATACTTTGAAAATACCGCGATTTATATGGTAGTCACATCTGATCAATTAGCATAACAATAAACTGACTAAATGAATATGAAATTTTTAATTGTGCATCTGTGATGGAGATATTATTTGGAAAGATCATTACATTGCAAGAAGGCTTCAGAAAGTTTCATGATTTGCAAGTACACTGGTTGTAAACATCTGTCGTAAGTTTAATGGAATTGGTAACGCTGTGTTAAGCAGAGCTTGCCACGGAGTTAACGTATGTTAAAAATAAATTGATGGCAAAATTATATCAGAATGTAATTTTAAATGTACAAGAGAACATTAGTCGAAGAATGATGTGAATCACCATACTTGTTACGGGCTAGGGCGGCGGCGATGGGTAGGGTTAGATTCATCATCGTGGTGTCTATACTTCCCTACACTCAGTACGCATCCAGCTGTTGTAGTGGGCAGACGGCGGTTCTTTTACATTGCTCACATTGCGAACTGTTAATAATCCAGCGAACTGTTAAAAGTCCCGCGAGTTTTAAACCTCAGCTTTGAGATATCCCCAAAGGAAAAAAAATCTCATGGCCTCAAATATGGGGAGCGAGGGGGCCAATGGAACACAACCCATCGTGAGGAGATCAGGCGGCCGGAAAATTGTTCTTGCAGGATTTGGTATGAACGACAGGCGGTATGAAACGTGCCACCATCCTATTGAAACCAGAAGGCTTCTTTCTCATATTTCTCTCCATACTCTCCCGTTTTAGGGAGTAAAAAGTAAACAGTGAAATTGGAACCTAGATATTCAAAAAAGTAAGGCCAATTAATGCCTATGGAGGACACAGCGCACCGAACTGTCACTTAGGGGCTATGAAGAGGTATTGATTGAATTTCAGAAAATAAATACTTGGTTATTCTACTTATATTTTTTATTAAACACGACCCGGGTTTTTGACTTACAAAGTCAAACTCCTGAAAACACTCTAGTCTTGATTGAAGTTTCGGCATTAGTGAGAGAAATTCTTACAAACATCACGCCACAAGAAAATTGAAAATCACATTTACGTAACCCGCGAATATTCGAAATTCGCTGTACTTTTTGAACACACCTCGTATGCAGTGTTAAGTAATACACAAATAAATTTGAATTTTTAATGAAAATTAAAAATCCAAAAAGTGGAAGAAGAAATCAACCCACTTTTTACTTTCTACATATACTGATGACGCGTATTCAAGGTCGGTTAATGCCCGCTCCCTTAGATATTTCCACGCTTGTGATGTTGACCGCACGGAGGCTTAGGTTTTCATTGCGTAATCCTGTTTTCCGTTTCCATCAACTTGCAAACTGCCCCGCTACTCTCGCGCTTCGCACCGCGAGGCTCATTTGTTTTTTTTACCTCCCATCCGCCCTTGGAAGCGTAAGACTCCACATTAGGTCACGCCGTGGCTTCAGCTCGACTGGAAAAGCCTCGGAGAATGTGTTTCGAAATCGCCACAGAAGACCTACAGAGTAGACACGGCATCGCCAATCCTTCCCCTAACCCTTTCTCAAATCCCCACCCCTCCAATCTATTAATACACCATTTCCCTGCACCCCACCTTCCCCCAAAATTTACCAATTTAGCCCTCGTAAAAAACACAAACATAAAAAAATAGCACGTCCGATGACTCTTGTCAATTTCATTCCTGTTATTCCTTCAATGGTCGCTTTTCAATTAGCAAGTTTTTTAATGTGGGTTTTAGTTTGTCTCAAATCGGAAGAAATTCGAAGATTCCTGTTTTTTGTGGTGCAAATACCGTTTTTTCCCATGGATAACGCGCGCCTAAAATTTTGTAGTTCTCTTTGAATTTGTATAGATACCTCGCTCCCAGGGCTTCATAGTTATCGTGGACGTATAAAGATGCCGCGCATCCCTGTGTATGCATGTGCATATGTGTAATAAAATGAATTGCAATTAGTAAGGCATGCTCCCAGACTAATTTATTTTCGCGAGGCCCTTTTTTTAAATCATTGCTTACATAGATATTTATTTATTTTTTTTCAATTTTAATTACGTAAACCTTATCGTCATTTTTTTCGATCAACTGAACATTTTTGTATAGATAACGCGCACGTTATCGATGGGAAAATAAGTTACCTGCTTATTCTATTGTTTAATAATCGTCGACAAAGATTTTAGTTTTGTTTAATCTCCAATATTTGCAAATATTTACTTTTTCCCAATAAAAAATTAGCTGGTTGGTTTATTTTTTTCATATATTGAACGGGGAAGATTGTTTACAAAAAAATTTCGAGAAGTCTGCGGCAAGTTGTTTATTCATTAGACATTTAAAGTTATTCTTTTGTATTTTTCAAGACGCAGAGTATAATTTTTTTTCGCTCGCTTTCTTGATTTTGCGCCGTTACGTAATCGTTGGCAAAGTGCAAAAAAAAGTCTAAATAAGGGGTTTTAATCGATGCGGGTTTTTTTTCTTCTTTTTCTTCAGTCTACTTCCCAGGGCCCGTTTCAGTCACGCGTACATCTTTTATTTTGATGAATGGTGTTCAAGTTCATGAACGAAAAAGCCCGCAGGGGCGTGTGGAGGGGGTTGCAAGGCTATTCCGCGTTTTCCAATGACATATTTTTAGATTTGCGAAGAATTAGTTGACGATAGTTTTACAGAAATAATGTTTTTTTTAATTTGAATCAATATCCCACCTTTGAGCCATTATAAATACGAGGGCGAGGTGAAAAGTATCAGACCTAAAAAAAGGACAAGACATATTTTCTGAAATTTTTGAGGTCTGAATATTTTCAGACCACCCATGTATTAATTCGTACTACAGTATATGAAATTGGGCAGTATTTCTGTACCCTATTAAGAGTAAAAAATAAAGCGTATCGCAGGATATTTTTAACGAGGAACAACCTGCACAAACCATGATTATTACACGTAAAAAATATTTCATTTTTTAAAAAATTAATGTTTTCCGTAAAGTTTGAATTGACCATCAAGGAAAAATGGCGTTTTCCATGTATATAACTTTTATGAATATACTTGGCGATTATTTTTTACTCAATAAACCAGGTAAACTTAAGCGGATCAGCCAACAATACGAAGATATAAATAAAAGTTGACGGCAAGGAAAGACTGAAACCTTAGCAACGGAGATTTGCGCAGGTATCAAGTTCGTGGTATCCAAGTGCTACCCTTAGGCGTCATCGATTTGTTTAATCCTGGCGGATACAATGGAAAAATAGATAAAGCCACACACCTTTTTGAGAAACTAGCACCGAAATAAATTAAAAAATGATGAATATCAGTTCAATAAATGCAAAAGCGAACTATTGAAGAACAATCAACGACATTACTTCTAAAAGATTAAAAAATTAATTTAATTTAAACCGATGAAATACATGAAAAAATGGAGCTAACGCCATATTAATATGTATTAATTGGATGGACTTCGAAAACAGCTCGAATTGGATTTTAAGGTAAAACGACCGAAGGAGACAATTAAAACAAGGTCGGCAAACAATTTTGAGCATAGATATTTTTTCCACGACCCATTGTAATGAAATCGTTCGCACAGCTGTTATTATCCCCTTAAGAGAAAAAGTTACCAGATGAAACTCAACAGGAGCAAATTATTTATTTGACAAAATGTTTCACTGGGCGCTTCTGGGTTGGATAAAAATGGACATTTATTCGCGTAATATATATATATATATATATATATATATATATATATATATATATATATATATATATATATATGTGTGTGTGTGGGTCGCGGTAGTCCATTGGGTAGAGCGTTGGACTGCTGACCGGAGGGTCCCGGGTTCGATTCCCGGGCAAGGCATATATATATATATATGTATATATATATATATATATATATAATATAAACACAGTAATCAACCCGAAGGTCGGTTTAGTTGGTGATGGTAGAGATCACCCAGTACTAAGCTCTATACGGCGTATGAAAATTCACACATCAGGGTAGGGGGGCCAGTTCCTTTCCCTGTATATATATATATATATATATATATATATATATATATATATATATATATATACAGGGAAAGGAACTGGCCCCCCTACCCTGTATATATATATATATATATATATATATATACAGGGAAAGGAACTGGCCCCCCTACCCTGATGTGTGATGTGTATATATATATATATATATATATATATATATATATATATATATATATATATATATAGATCTGGATTAGTTTTTACTGTCCAATAGGTTAATGTTGGACACAGAATATTACACTTATCTACGGTAAAAAAAATACGGTATAGAACACCACATATTCACAATAAAATAATCTGTTTTCCAGTTCGTCCGTGATGTAGTCAAATTAATAGTTAATGGGGCGTAAGGTAGCTCTTTGAATGGAGTTCGTCCGTGCCGTGCAATGCGATGGATTCTGTTCGCGGAATGGCTCGTATATTCTCCCGAGGGTGAATGGCAGGGGGTGGGGGGGGGGGGGTGTGTGGCGAATGAAGAGGGGGATTGATGTGAACACACGTTCGGCGCGCGGTGACCATTTTCATTTAATAGGTCGAGTCGCTCGATCGGAAGGAATTACGGTAACGCGTATAGCTTCGGGTTTAACGGCCATCGGCGGAGGATTTTTTTAATAGCACGTCGACCCTTCCTTGCGTGAGCGGAAGGATACATTGGCGACATTAGGCCTTCCGACCGGATTTCGAATGCAAATGTTTTGGAATTAGCGGATTTGGGTCGATGCTCTCTTTTTTTTTTTTATTGACGATTGAACGTGGGCGCTGCGTAAGTCAGCGTCCGAAGCAGTTGCCATGGCAACGCGTGTTTCATTGTTCCAGCGCGTATGTCCTCCCGTCTGCGATTTACGGGATGGAAATGTGCAAGTGAGATAAATGTTATTTACGAGAGATTTTAAAAAAAATTGTATCTAGCAATAATCGCATCTTAACAATTTCGATAGTGTTTTGGACCAACACGGTCGAAGTAGTAGGGACATAAGGAGAAGAATTGCGCTAGACCAAGAGGCTTTCACAAGGAGGAGGGAGTTGATGAGAGGGAGGTTGAGTAAGGATGTTAAGAATGGATTAGTTAAAACCTTGATATGAATTGTGAAACCGTGATTTTGTAGGGCTCGGAAACTTGGTCTCTGAAGTTAGTCGATTGGCCTAAATTGGAGATTTTTGAAATGTGGTGAAGGATGAACTTGTGAAGTCGACGGAAAAACGAAAAGGGGATTTTTGGGAGAAATCATAAGGGGACAAATGGATGCCGAGCATATTGATTCGCAATAGGATGTTGAAGACTGTAATAGAGGGGAGATTCAAATTCATGCGGGTGCTTTTTTTAAATTAAATTTGACTTGTCCTTCCGTGATAAACTATGAAAAATTAAGTTTCTATCAATTTCAAATATATAAAAGGACAATGCTGAAATTTTTGCGTTTCTGAATTCGAGGCAATGGTTTGAACTACCCACACACACGACCCATTGTTTGCTGAAACTGACCTGCCGAATCAGGGTAAAAAATATCCATAAGGAGTAATATTTAAAAAAAATTGAATACTGAAATCTTATGCAATAATTTGTTGGTACTTGCAGTGTATTCATTTACTCGTCTCAGGTCTTAATGATTTGTTTTGTCTCTGGCAAACGATCTCGCACTTCCAGTTGAATGTCATTTTTCTCCCATCGAAATGAAGGATTGTTAAAAAAACTACTCCTGTTTAAAAAAGAAAATATAACATGGCAGCATTTTTTACGAGTCATACAGTTTAGGACCTAATTCCTAAAAATCGAAATGCTACAGAAGCCTTGAATCAATGTCATTTAACTCATAACTCCGTACACGTAAATTTAATAAACATGGTCACCATGAAACCATATAGTTTTCCTTTTAATATAATAAAACCTCGAACCCGGACCCTCCTGACAATAGTCTAACGCTTTTCCCATTGGATTAACAAGTCCTAATTTTTCCGGAATCCTTATACAATTCTGCTGCCATCATTTCAACCCTTGCAATTCCTTTCTTCGTCTTCATTTCCACTAAATCTCTTGCACCCATCTTGTTCTACTTCTTCTTCGCTTTCCATTGTTGCGATTTTTATGAACGGCGTAATGTAGGGGCCTAATATCTTTATGATTGGGTTAATTCTCGTGCTCCGTCCTAAATCTTCTTCCCTTCCCTTAGTAATATATCGGAAGGTGAAAGATGGGCTCGTAAGTCATTCGCTACTGTTTCGACGGGCCAGCTATATATTGATTTCTGTTCAAGTAGCTACGGTTACAATCTCGCCTTAAGGTTTGTTTGCCGTGATCGTGGAGTTTATTGCATCTGAGTTACTGCTGTTGCCATCGAATCTGTAATTAAAAATTAAGTTAGCATGTGGATTTCATGAAATTAACGGGGAAAGTTGATGGATTTAATGCGTTAAGATTGCCTATCAATTACAAGAATGTTGCCATCTGTTAGTTGGTTCTTATTTATGTTTACGTGACAAACACTCGATTAGCGTAATGATACTGTAGCGTAATTAATTATTTGTTGGGCATTAATGATATAGTTATTCGTAATAATCAACGTAATAAACTGGATGTTGGTCGACAAATTATTTTTCGACTAAGTTTCTTTGCGGAAAAACGAAGTGGAGTTTAAAGTGACGCGATGATAAATTTCCATGACGCCCGAAATAATTGATTTCCACCTAGACATTGAGAATTTTAATTTTTATCTAGCGCTTGGCAAATCTCCTTGAAATCACCGACGCCGTGGTAGTGCAGGCATTAATTATTCATATCTGTTTGCATCTCAACGATAGTCGATTTGCAATTGTTTCCACGTGGATTTCTCGCGATTATATCGCGTGAACGTTGTATTTATGGGTAGGCATTCGGTCTGGGATATAATTCGTTTCGTATAGAACCATTGATCACAAGAAATAAGATCTTGCGAACCGAGCTCTGAATGACTTCCGCGGGAGGCGTTGAGAATTCGGAATGAGTAGAGAGTTCCATAAATCACGTGATGCCACTGGAGTTCCGAGCGACGCCATAGTCGCCCTAAGTACTGTCGTTTAAGTCGAGTCGGGAAAGGTATGAATCTTGGAAATTAATGAAGTGATCTCAATCAATTATTTAAAAAAAAACACATGTCCGAAATTTTAAACTGAACGTCGTTATAACATTTAACTCCTTTTAATTATCTTGGGAATTTTTCTGCCTAAATTATTATTAAAAATATTGAAATTTGGAGATTTTATGAGGATTTTTTTAATTTCTAAAAATTTAAAAAAATCTGTATAACTGCACAGCGGTATTATATAAATTTTCTAGGCGTTATCTCCAGTCACAAAAAAATGGCAGGTGTTCTTCGGCGTGAGGCCCAATTGACCCAGTTTGATTATGTTAAAGCCTGGGTGGTTTGGACACCACGGGTTAGGATAAAATTTTTTTTAAATTGGTTTTCGCTCATGAAATATTTCGCGAGGAACTTGATAATGAATGACGACATGCTCGCGGTCATGTTAAATCTTGAAACAACCTGGCCAGCTCATTTTTAAATCAAAGATCCGAACCACTGAAATTTTTCGCACGTACGTATAATGATATTTAATGAGACTGACCAATCATAATTCACGTTCGGAAGGAACGCGCTACGATGCGCATCTGTTGGAATTACAATTTGTGACGTTCCTTCCGGTTCTTTTCAATTCCTTATAGATTTTATTGACGTCGGGATACCTTCAGGATGGTCGAACTCTTTAACGATTCTTGGGCCCTATTATCACGGAATTCGATGGTTTTTAATGCGAGCTTGAAATGCATTCAATCAAGCAATAATCTCGTAATTTTTGCTATCTAGGAAATCATAAATCGTTTTCTGGGCCTGTAAAATGTTTCAACGAGCGGAAAATGAAAAAAAATCGCGAGATACACCAATTTACGCTTGCTGAGTCATTGTTAATGGCGGTCAAAATTTAAAATATTATTGAAAACACTTGACAACCACGTCGAAGCCATGTTCAAAGTTTTTAAGAGTCCGATCGTTTGACAATAACGCTTACATTCTGGACGGATTGTTTAAATTTTCAACAGTCAAATCTTCATTAGATCAAGTTAAATGGGGCATAAGTAGTGCACTGCATGGCCGACAATGGCGTCGCGGACTAAGTTTGACATGGTTGAATGGAAAACGATGACGCTACTATGTCGTCACAATGAGGTTGTGGGTGGGGGGTTAGGGGGTGGAGAGAGGGGATCTAGGTGGGGGGGGGTTGAGGGGAAATGGGCGGCGCGTGGCAGTGTGAGCTGAATGACCCGAGCGCTCCCGTCGACTGCCCGTTGTCCGGCCCGTAACGTTCCTCGGAATGGGGAACAGGGGAGATATGAAAACAAAGCAATGGAGCGAGAATAGTCCGGGAATGTTTTATGGAGGGAAGAAAGAGAGGTGTACGGGTGAAGGGGGAGAACGGGATTGGAGAAACTCGGACCCTGTAAAACCTTCCATTCTGTAAAAACCACGAGGAAGACAGATGGCGACCATTTATTTTTCGTTCCGATATCTGAGGGCGTGATCTGATTATCAAACAGACCGACTACCGCTGACAGCTCCGTAAGGTTGGCTATTCTGTTAGTAATACAAAATCGTCGGGCAGTGATAGAAACGAAATTTTAAACGCCCAAGTTTTATGCGTAATAATTGGGAATTTTCGTTTCCATGCGACGTCCCAATCTCGTTGTATGCGAGATTGGGACAATTCAGAGAGTTTAATTGGTAAACTCATTTTTTATTAGGGCTATTCCGTAACTCCTTGTGACCCGTTAGCGAAGTTTTTCGGTCGATATATTATTCAGCAATCCGTTAAACTGATTGAGACGTCGTCAGAGCCAAATGAAATGGCTGTCTGGCGTCATATCCTCTTTCACAATGGCGCTGACGGTAAAACAGTCTCGTTTTTCACGGATGGGCCAACGACATTTTTTTAACGAATCACAGCAGAGTGATGCTGTCTGACTGGTACTGGTTAAGACGGGGTCTATACGTTCAATGAGAGTCAAAATATCTCACCTCACTCTTGTTTCTAACCAATTCGTGCATTTAATTAAAGGTTATTTACCATAAAGTTTTGAGAATTACACGTCGGCTTTTGAGCTTTCATCTAAGGGAGGCTGGACGAAACAATCATCTCGTCGCCAAGGCTACCGCTGTCTACTAGAGAGATGACCTAATGTTTACATTCAGCAGATGCGATTGGCATACCAAGAGGGGCGAGAGAAGGGAGGTTCCCTTGCTTTTAAACTCCACACCCCACGTCCCTGATCTGCTTAGGTCACCAAGACACGCATCTTCATGAGGTCCAGGTAATCAGGAACTTGGCGAAATTGTGGAAAATAGGGAAGGGTACGTGGAAAGGCAATGGAAATTATATTCTAGGGTCATCGTGACGGCATTAGTTGTTGACCAATTTTGAGTCCCAAACTAGTTGGGTTCAATCTCTTAAGGCCACCATATTTTTTTAGGGATTGGTTGTAGAGAGAGAGAGACATTTTGTATTAACTTAAAATACGCCAAAAACCTTTATGAATACAGGAAAGAGATGGCAGCACCGTGCAGTGAAAAGGGGTTCGCTGAGCTGCCGCTCGAGCAAGACTTAAAATGGCATTGTTTAGAGTGTATGAACGACGCGTCATAATAATCCGTAGCGTATCTTCTTCACTTTCACGTGGTTTGACGCACCCTTCGAGGTTAATTGTCGATTGAAGATAGACAATCGGTGATATTTTCATGACTGCGTGCATGAAATCTAATTTCGTGGGTGCGCGACCGTTCGCAAAAGGCCGAATAGCATTTTTAACGCGACAAAGAAAAAAAATCGGCCGCGGATCAGCCGGTGTTTACCGTGGGCAAAAATGGGTCATAAAAAACGTTTGTGGCGGGAACGAAATAAAGGCCTCGACATTGTGGAATACGCCGTCGTCTGCAGAAATAAATTATGTACAAAAATAACGAAGATTTCAACTTTCTGACGTTCATAGTTTGTAAGAAATAAATGCAGATACCTTAAGCATAAAATTAGACGTGTATTACTTATATGTCTCTGTAATCCTATATTGAGATACCTTAGGCTTAAATTACTTCGATTAAATTGACTCAAAATAAATTTTTCAGAATACTTGATGATCAAAGGGAAAAAATGACCAAAAACCTGATTTATTGAGAAATTGATCAAAGATGACAGAGAAACTGAAGAGGAATTATAAAACCACAATTATTTCAAACTAATTTCCAAATAATTTATAGTATCTCGTCTTAACCGTTACTTCGTGTATGATTTGAATTCTTCTTAATCGCTTGCTTATCTGAATAATATTCTTGCATGCGTATTCTTATTGACACTGATCATACAACAGCGCCTTGACTTACAATTTGAGCTTCTTGGGAAGGGACCAGCCCATTGATCAATACTTGAAAACCGTTATTGCAATCCGTTATTTGATTTTCGTTCACTTTTTACCGGTTGTACATTATTTTTCCTTACTTTTTTTGGTTTTACGGAAGAAGAGATTCGTCTTAAGGAGAATTCCATGCTAGATTAAATGCAATAGAGACGGAACTAATGACGGATAATATAAGGAAAGACTTCAGTATTAATAAAAACTTAAACAATGGAGGGTGGTGCTGTATCGATCAGAAATCTGGTATTTGAGGCAAGAGGATTGCCGTACGAAATGGGAGGCTTCTGTGATGTGGGTGTTGGGAAAAAATGGAGAAAATATGTGTGGGACGGTGAGGAAGACGAGTGACGAAGTTTTGAAATATGGCTGCTGGCGATGAGTGGAAGTTGGCAATCGGAAGTGCGCGAAATATGGATGGAGGAAATTTATGTGGGTGTAAGGTGCGATGTTGAAGGCCGTGATGGAGGGGAGAAATTTAAAGAAGTTAACGGAGAGGAAGGAAGGGAGGATTAATTGTGAATGACATTAAGAAGGGCAATTTGAAGGATTGAATATGGAAATTA
Organism: Hetaerina americana; assembly: GCF_022747635.1. Taxonomy (NCBI): domain Eukaryota; kingdom Metazoa; phylum Arthropoda; class Insecta; order Odonata; family Calopterygidae; genus Hetaerina; species Hetaerina americana. The sequence continues at coordinate 1,928,411 of NW_027287294.1, read as the reverse complement.
TATATTTATACTAATATATATATATATATTATATATATACTAATATATATATATATATATATATGTGGGTCGTGGTAATCCAGGTGGTAGAGCGTTGTACTACTGACCGGAGGGTCCCGGGTTCGATTCGCGGGCAAGGTACTCTGGGCACCTGAAGCACCACCCAAGCTATGTGATTTTCCAGGTATCAGGTCTTCCTGGGAAACCATAACCGGCACAGGGAAAGGAACTGGCCCCCCTACCCTGATGTGTGAATTTTCACACGCCGTATAGGGCTTAGTACTGGGTGAACTCTACCATCACCTACTAAACCGACCTTCGGGTTGATTACTGTGTTTAATATATAAATATTATATATATATATATATATATATATATATATAAATATTATATATATATATATATATATATATATATATATATATATATATATATATATATATATATATATATAGTTAGTCTTTTAAGCTAAGTTAAAAATTTTGAAGTTAAGTTTTAGACGGTTCCTAATAGTTGCAGGCACTATGCATTACGTTGAATTCCCTTTGGTCGTCATATATATAAATAAATATGTAAAAATATATGTATATATGTGTGTGCATAGTGCCTGCAACTATTAGGAACCGTCTAAAACTTAACTTTAAAAGTTAAGACTTTTAACGATTGGTGATTGTATGGACAGCCCTTTCCCAATTCCAATCCATTAACACATCCATTAAACCAATCCATGAAACCAACCTCCAAGCAGCCACTAACCCATCGGAATAGCCCCCGGGCCAAGGGGTACGTCTGTAAGGAGTGGTCACTAGCCCTTAGGTAAATATGTGACAACATTATAAATTCGCCATTGATTATTTTCGGCTCGTTAAAATTACATGCGTTCATGTCGATTTTTATTATCTTGTTGAAAGTAGTCTCTGAAGGATGTACGGTGCTCTTTAACTGGAATCAACTCCTTTGGATGACCTGCTGCCATCTAGCGAGTTGCAAATCAACTGCAGAATGTACGTAACAATGCTACGCTGCAGTGATTTATCAAATGAGAGATCAAGAACTCGAATAATTGATTTTTGAATCGGCCCCGTTTTGCGCAACTGCAACCAACAATTGGCCAACTTGATAGGCGCCAGTGTGATCACTTGCTCTCTCCGGCGTAAACTTTCTCGATCAAGTCACTCGGGATTACCTAGGAAAAAATGAAGATTAAGTGGAATAGTATTGGAAAAAAATATGTCGAGGATGTTAATGAGAAATGCTGGTTAGGCCTGATTTAGGATATGCTGCAAGTACATATATGTGATTCTCACGAAGTTGGATTAATTGCCGAACAATTGGATCGAATACAGCGTAGAGGAGATAGATATTTAAAACGTTGTTGTGATAAACTTAGTGGCGTATCCAAAATATTAGAATAGCTAGGCTGGGAATCATTCAATACAGCGAAGGTTAAATTATAGATTGAAGTTCTTGCATATGAATTGGGAGGAGGTCTCTTCAGCAGTGATGTTGAAAATATATTAATGGCCTACTATGCCCCTATTAGCCCCTAGTACTATGATAGGAGAAATCTTTCCAGCAAATTGAGAGGCATTCAGTGTAGAACAGATAGAATTAAGATGTCATTCTTCCCAGGAACGGTGAGGGATCAGAAGAATATTTTCCGACCGCGCTATGGAGGAAAGGTATATATTTTGTGGCAAAAGTGGTCTGGTGTGTAATCACCTTCTGCCACGCTCCTTGGGATTACCTCGAAGGGTACCATGTATATTTGTATGTTCCCTTTACGGCAGTCGATTGCCGTTTATTTCTTGTTTTGGGCCTAGTCTTACCAATGTAATGTTACAGGGTGAGAAGGAATGGGATTGATGACGTATTCATACATACATTTGGTACAGGGGTGATGGATTTGAGGTTTGAGACAGTGGTTACCGTGGATATTAGCGCTTTTACGCTAATGGAAGCGTGGCATTGTTATTGCCTTCCCTCCTTCCACGCCCCACCCCCTTCCCCTAAACTTCTACACACTGCTCCCGCAGTCAAAATCCCTTCCGAAACTTTCCCAAGCCGTTGGATATTAATAACGGATCTAGATGGGCGTGTTCCCCCTTAATTTATGGCGGCTACCCCGCTCCCCGCTCGTCAACTTTTTTTTCCCATTACGTCGATCCGACGTTCGCGCATCACGTGCTGATGACGTATTGTTTTTCCTTTTCCCATTCATCCCTTAATCCATCCTCCCTTTTGGTGCTCTTCGTGGGTGCCTTTTGCACCACTCTCTGACCTCATAAGCACTCGCAGGAAGGATTATTCACCTAACACCAGTAATCGGAACCTTCTTGGCGTCATCCTTGATTTTTCTGCGGTGCCGTCAAGTAGTTGCCGTAGTGTTTCTCTGCCCTTTATGTTTTTTAAGGGTGTTTTTTTTCGGACGAAGGGTGCTTTGACGAATTGCTCTCTCTTGTTGCTTTTTTCTCGCTGAATATACTCGGAGAGTGTTTTAATGATAGCTAGATGTTTTAATTTTTTACTGGGTTATGTATACCGATTCCCACCAGCAGTTGGTTCCCCACCAGCCCATGGTTCAATAAGTCTCGAGCATCGTTCAAGAAGTCCCGGGGATAACTAAGAAATCGAAATCTGTTTCGATAAATTCATTTTTATTCATAAACATAATCACCTTCAAAAGCTATACATAAAATCAATTCCAACGGTTTTCTAACTTTTCGATACCATGCTTGTAATACGATTTGTCCTTGTCCTCTCAAAATAAGAAGCTTCAGTTGTCGCGATGACCTCCTCATTCGAGCCAAATCTTTTTCCATTGGAGCATCTTTTTGAGATCAGCAAACAGCCAGTAGTCGCTAAGGGGGCTAGATCTGGAGAGTATGGTGAGTGGTAGAAGAAGCAGATTTCATCGCCCACCTCGTTCAACTTGGCCATTTTTTTCATTGACTCGTAGTCTCGATGAAAGATCATTTTTTTCACCTTCATGTGCGATCGTTTTTTATGCATTTTGGTACTTTGAAAGCAGCAATTGCTCTATGAAATAGTCGCTCTTGATAGATAGTCGATGTAAATTATACCGTGCGCATCCCAGAAACAATATCCCGTTGAATAAGTCCCGGGACTTATTGAATGATTGGTCAGCTACGTTGAAACGTTTTAAGCTACATTAAACGGTACTGTAATTTATAAATCTTTCGTCGATATTCCGTAGAACCTTATACCAGTTATAAAATTTCGAAGTGAAGCATTTTTTAAATACTCGTTTCAGAAACTGCAATTGTAACATATGCAAGAGGTATTGGTATCTTTTGTTTTGACTTTCAACACATTTTCAACAATATCCCGCTTGTCATCTCAATGACGTGTGGCAGGCGGTGTTAAGATACAGGGCAGACATGGATAAATATTCGTTGATACATGTGCTGAGATATATACTATATTACAGGGTTCGTCCGGAAAATAAGTGTACTGAGCTCAGGAAAAAAAATTATTACACTTATACATATCTTAAGCTAATATTCCTCAAAATAGGACCCTTGTGAGTCGATACACTTGTTCCAGCGGCGTTCCCATTCCTGGAACGCTCCCGCGAAGGCATCATCGGGAACTTCTCGAAGACACGTCGTCACGGCCTCTTTGACGGCGTCCAAAGTCCCGTATCACGTTCCTTTCAAACTCCTATTTATCTTCGGGAACAGAAAGAAGTCCGGTGGTGCCAAGTCCGGGCTGTAGGGCGGGTGCGGCAGCGTTGCCACGCCGTTCTTGGCCAAGAAGTCCGACACGACAAGCGCGGTGTGAGACGGCGCATTGTCGTGATGCAGCCGCCAGATGTTTTTGACCGATGGCCGGACGCGGGCGACTCGTTTTCGAAGCCTGTCGAGCACTTGGACGTAAAATGCAGCATTTACAGTTTGTCGTTCAGGTACAAATTCGTAGTGGACGACTCCCCTTTTGTCAAAAAAGACAATGAGCATCGCCTTGATCCGAGATTTGCTCATGCGAGCTTTCTTTTGACGGGGTGATGATCGGGTGTGCCACTCCGCACTTTGTCTCTTCGACTCCGGGTCGTACTCAAAGATCCACGTCTCGTCACCCGAAACAACGTTCTCTAAAAAATGTGGATCATTTTTGCAGTGATCCGCAAGTTGTGTCGCGATTTCCAAACGATTGAGTCTTTGATCATCACTAGTCACTTTCGGCACCAACTTTGCACAAATTTTTCGCATCTGTAATTACTCCCTAATAATCTCGTGCACTATTGTTTTTGGCACATTACACTGCTCTGCTATCATCCGAACACTAAGACGACGATCAGAGTTCAGTACATCGCGAACTTTTCGCACATTTTCGTCGGTGAGTGTCGTTGATGGGCGTCCAGGCCGTGGTTCGTCGTCGACCTCTTCTCTGCCCTCCACGAACATCTTGTGCCACCGAAAGATCATGTTTCTGGACATGGCTGACTCCCCGTAAGCCTGGTTAATCATACCGACAGTTTCGGTAGACGATTTCCCAAGCTTTACCGCAAATTGGATGGAATAACGCTGCTCCAAAAACTTCGGCATCGCGTTCCGTGACGTGGGTCTAGCGTGGAGGTTCGCGTTAACAGAGCTCCTAACTACACCACAGCTCAGAGCCGACTGCCTTTTTCAGCGTCGCTTGCCAACATACCCCCCTCCAATCGCAGCCCGTCAGAGCGGTGCTGGGCGCGCCTGGAGCGGCGGGAAAAAATCAGTACACTTATTTTCCGGACGAACCCTGTAGCTGTGTAAAAAATCTTTTGAGTACATGCACATACATGTGGAATGAGGATGTGGGATGGAATGAATGGCGGAAGGAATTACGCGGAATTGAAGAGTGATTTACTGTAGTGCCATATGTTATATATATATATAATGGGCTGACACAATATAACACAAATAGAAAAGAATAGATACATTTAAAAGAACACTCACACGGTAAATTGTTCGAGCTTTCGGCCCTCTCAGAGGCCTTCTTCAAGAGAGACTGAAAATATGCTATTGCTGGAGAGAGGGGAAAGAGCTATGGGCATGGAGGGGAGGTGTGGAGGGAATGCTGGGAGGGAAATTAAATATGGCGGTTAAGGGTGGGAATTTTAAAGGAACGGAAGGATAGTATGTAGGCGGATTCACGAGTTCTCACCTCTATGTTGGTGGCTGAATCAGGTAGGGATTCTAGGATGCTTAGAGCAAAACACTGGTCGAATGAAAGGTTGTGGGAATTGGCGTGTGAAGGGATAGGAAGAGAAGAGAGTGAGGCAGAATTGCAGGAGTACCGGTGATTATTCATTCGGATGGATAAGGGGGTAATGCATTCACCTATGTAAAAGGAAGTGCAATGTTTGCATGATAAAAGATAAATAATATTTTTCGAAAGGCAATTAGCGTGGGAACGAGGTGAGGGGGCTATGAGGGGATGTAGGGAGAGGGGAGTAGGCATAATAAGAGGACAGGTTTTACATCGGGGGCGGTTGCAAGTTAGGGAAATATTGGGAAATTTGTCACGGGGGGGCGCCAAAAGGTTGGTGGATGTCAGAAGGTTTTTGAGATTGGCGGGTCGTCTGTATGCGATAGATGGGCATTGGGGTAGTAAGGATGAGGTCGCAAGGGATGAGGGATTGAAAAATCCTCATTGAAATTGAAAGCTCGAACAATTTACCGTGTGAGTGTTCTTTTAAATGTGTCTATTCTTTTCTATTTGTGTTATATTGTGTCAGCCCATTATTGTGCCGCTCGTGTGAGTTTTTCCGTACAATCGTTATATATATATATATATATATATATATATATATATATATATATATATATATATTTTAAGGTAATCTACCGGTTAAGGTAGGTTTTTGGATGGACACAACTACCAAACAAATATTTTATTACTCCTAACAAAACACAAAATCCATCATCCTACTCTATATCAGGCCCCTCTTCATCTCTGAGTACTTTCTTCCTCCCTTCATCCCGTTCAACATCCCTATCCTGTTCCTTCCCTTTCCTCTTTTGCCCAACATTCTACCCTCTATCACAGTCTTCAACATCCCATTGCCGGTCAGCACCCCCTTCATCCACTTTTCCTGCCTCCATAGGATTGCTCCCAACAAACCCCTCTCATCGCCCACCATACCAAGTACTTCCTCGTTTGTTTTCTTTTCTGTCCATTTCACCTTCTCCATTCTTCTCCACACCCACATTTCAAAAGCCTCCAATCTACGTCTATCCTCCTGCTTCAATGACCACGTTTCCGCACCTACCGCACCTACGCTCCATATCAAAGTTTTTTACGAGTCTTTTCTTAACATCCTTACTCAAAGTCCCCGTCAATGTGTGTGTGTATATATACATGTATATGTAAAATGTATATATACATATATTGTCCAGGGCATTCCTCATCATCGTCAACCTGCTCTCTACCCTCCCGGTTACATCCTCTGCAAGTGGAAAACCATCACTTGGGACATTCCTCCATCTCCATAAGCATCCTTAATGATATTTATATTTATCGTCTCCGAAGCCGATTTCCCGAGTTCAGCACATTTTATCGCATATCATTGCTCCATGGAAAGCGGCTTCGTGAATTCGTAGCAATACCCTGGAAAAGGGGTTCAGGCTAGCGTAGATCCGCAGACTGTAACGGCCCGCAGATAAGTGACGCGGGTCGTGTTGATTTTCCAAGAGCTCTTACCGCCCTTTTTCCCGCTCCAAATCGTCCCACTCCACTCGTCCGCTTTGCCAAGAAATATTATTTAACTTTTATTTTTTGTGGCAGTCCCTGCATTTCTCCTACCAATCATCTGTAATCCTCTCAATTAATAATTAGTAAGAGTAGTTTTCATTCAACAATCGCGCCTGCATCTATTTCATCCATCGGCCTATTTTAAACGAATCCATTATTTTCTCGACTTCATCGTCCGTGATTTAAATCATGCAAAAAATTGTGAATTGGGGTGTAACCCGATAGTTTATTGAGATTTACTGTTCGACCCGGAAAGCTCAAGTGACATCATATATCTCCAATGATTGAGTTAGCGTCGAAAAATCGATTGGCAGGGCTTGGAATTCAGTTTTCAGGATGAATATCGACAAAGAAATAGTATCAATTTTTTCCAATGTAAGTTTTTACTGTTGTTATTGTCTTTCGTATCATTTTATCTCCTTTTTAAATTTGTTTGCCAAATCTCATTCCCTCCGCGGAAATTTTCCTTTAATTGCAGGTTTTTTTGGGAAGGTTTATAACTTAAAAAAAAGAGAGGAAGCCGACTACTCAATTCATATCGTCAGGTGGCCTTCATATTATCCACTTCAGAATTAACTGCGATCTCTCAACCATTTGGACTTGTTTCGAATTTTCACTTGACTCTCAGTGTTTTTTAAAGTGAATGAAAGGTTGCGTAAATAGTTATTTCTCTACGTGAAGATGCAACATCCCCCTCCCATAATTTTTTTATAGCTCCTCGTTCTACTCTGATGAAGGTGGCTAGGACCACCGCAATATTAGTGAGTTCTTTTGATTTTCATGAAGCCTTTTCAAAAATATCCTATGCGCTAATATATGCGGGTGTGTGTGTGTGTGTGTGTGTGTGTGTGTGTGTGTGTGTGTGTGTGTGTGTGTATATATATATATATATATATATATATATATATATATATATATATATATATATATATATATATATATATACCCACACGCACGTGCACACCAATTTTTATGCCTGATACTTGTAAGCTTACATAAATATATAAAACATTTCACATATTAAAATTTTTCTTTGCATTCTGTGGATTTTCATAGAATTTAATTAATTTCCATACACGTCCCATATTCCTATTGGTTGACGTTCTAAACCTGGCTGCGTAAATGAAGGCTGTGCCATTTCGCCGGCGATTCAGTCATTATTTAAAGTGGCTTTGATGCTTATTGATGCCCTGAATTTAATTAACTAGTCCGTAAGCATTAAGGCCGCGCTATTAGTCATAATTCTCCGGATTGAAGCATTTGGAGCGCCGATGAAAAGCTCAGTCACATCCGTCATCCCGATCCAGTCAGTAGCTCTATCGCGGTCTCCGGTGTGTCTCAATCGATGGACCTTACCAGTTCGATATATTTCAACCTTCATTTTTTATTCTCGACACAAGAGAAATGTTCATTCTGCATCGTGCGCGCGCGAACAATTTGATTATGTGTTGCCTTGGCGACGATTTTCGGCGGTAAATTCGTGGCGCAGGGTTAGGATATTTCAGGGATCTTCCGGAAAATTGTATAATCAAGACGGATATGAAGCGGACGTATACCTTAGACGATGGTAATAACGTTAGGTTCATGCTATTCCCTGACTGTCGACAGTACGTGTAGCCTTTCTTCGCCGTCGTAAATATATTAAGGGAAATAAGTTTTAGTTGGATCAGGGCAAATGTAAATTAACGGTACTTTGGGCGGCAATTTTGCGAACAGAACATTTTTCTTTTTTAGGAAAACGGGCATCGTCTTAAGTAAATTAGGAAAAGGTATATTAATTTTGCCTTAGAATGCTCGGGAGTAAGATTGGAATTTGACGTTAAATCCGTAATAACGATTTTTACATGCTGCTTATGAACCGGGAATGTGATACTTTGGGCGCATGATTTGAGTCTATATAAGAGGATTTTAAGACCCTGACCCATGGAAGAATTAAGTAAAGAGAGGGGCACTGGAAGACTAATTTGTAAATATGATGGGAAAGTATTGGAATAGTTTTTAGGGAAAAATCCGAAGAAGACATAATTGCTTGTGTGGAAGGAAGTGGTGAGAGTTTGTTGGGGAATTTAGATGCCTAAATGTAAGGAAGAATTTCGTACTCGCGGGGTAGGTGGCTAACACGAGAGAATTGAATGATACGATGCGTTATTCGGTTGTTGCTGTCGGAGACATGTCTTTGATTGATAGATTACCGTTGGCTTCGATAAATTCAATATTTTGCGAAATACGATATGCCTCGTATGGACTTGGGGTGAACCGAACATAAGAAATATGACTCAGCCGATCACCTGATGTGGATTTAATCACTGGAATGGAAAAGAAATTACATTTTATTCACTAAATCCTCCACTAGATTCGCGAATGTGAATTTTCCTTATCGCCAATTCTCATGGGAAAAATACGAGGTCTGTCCAATAAATACGCGAACTGATTACATTAAATCTTTATTTTGCACAATTTAGTCGACGTCGATTTTGTCCCCTGTTCAAAGTATCCTCCATTCGTTTGGAGATTATCGGAAATAGTCGCATTAGGCGTTCGCCCAGTGAAATAGTTCCTTTCTTCGGGTACCCCAGATAAACACTTTACGATCGATATTGTGGCTAAGTATAATGTTTCGTAGAAGTCTTGGGAAGATTTCGCTAACTCGGCGAGGAAATCTCATTCGAGGAAGCCCTCAGGCGCTGATTTAAGAGGAATTTTGCAAAATTTTCCGAATTGGCTAAATTTGAAGAATGTCGTGAAATCGTGAATGGTAACTATGACCTCGGGGCGGCAATATATCTTTCAACAGGATGGTGCACCAGCTAATACGGGTCATTTAGTCAAAAAACTTGGCTCTTAGATAACATTGACATGTTCTCATCAAAGGAGTTCTGGCCCCCGAATACTAGCCCGGACTTGAACCCCCTGGACTATTATGTTTGGAGCGTAGTCGGAAGAGTTACCAACAAGACGAGGCACCCTAATGTCGCGTCTCTACGCACCGCTATCGTCGCAGCATCCTCGAATATGGATGGGAAAAGTAGAAGTGCTGCAGCGCAGTTTTAAAGAGTGCGTGCGATAGATTCAGGATAACAAGATTGGAGGCGGTCATTGCAACTGAAGGGGGTAGTTACATTGAGTGATGTTACCCTTGACAGATACCACCACCTGTGTCTAAAAGAATTTTCATTTTCACTTGTATTTTTCAAGTACATTTTCCATTAAACAAAAGGTTCATTTGTCCGGATTTAAGCGCCTTCCACTGTATATATTTGATTTATTAATTCTCTCCATGCCACCCTTAATCTTTGAAACACCATAAAAGAAAATCTTGATTTTTTTTTAAATATGGTGGAACTCCCAAAATAAAAAATTCGGAGAATGCGGATTCGTTTTGAATGCGGATCAAGTCAAATTATTTTATTCATGGGGAAAATTAACACGTTTTATACAATGCATTCCTCAATCCTCCCACATCTGTGCTGTGTTCACGCTCGAAGATGGATGCTGTATTTCGTCTTCCCTTTGGAGCCATTCCGAAGTTAACCATTTGAGGGACAGTTTCATCGCTGGAGGAAAAATGTCTTTCCCCCAGAGGAGGATTTAAACGATCAAATTCCTCGGACTTCCCTCCACGATAATTACAGTAATTTCGCCGCGCTTTGTGGCTTCTCCCAAGAATTTCAAGCGCCTCCCGGCGCCACCTGGCCTTGGTTATGGTAATTCCATTTGTTTACGCAAGAGAGAGACAGAGTGAGAAAGGGAAAGAATCCTTCAAAACCTACACTTAAACCTTTCTTTCCCCTCTCTCTCCTGTCCCTTATAATCCCCAGGATAAAGCCCTTTTTGCCTTCACCTCCCCCACCCACGCCACTTTCTCTTTTCTCTCTCTCTCTCTCTCTCACCGACTTTCACTTTCACTTCCACCGCGGAATTTGGAGATTTTTCATCCGTTCGACCGAACTGCTTTCCTCCTTTCCTCCCTCCCCACTCCATCTTTCTCTTCTCACCCCCAAACCCCGTCCCTGGCATGCATTCAGGGACTGGCTCTCTTTCTCCCTCTTGGCTCCCGCCCCTATCCGCACCATTCCCTGGACATTACCCTCCTCAAACCAATCTGCGTTTGGTTGCCTGCAAGACACCGCTTTGGCGTGTCATGGTTGGGAGACTCGCCACACCCGGAATACAACATCGGAAGAAAAAACACGAAATACAACTCGGTAGTTTTGGAATTGAAGAAATGATAAAACAGGGCGTAAATCATATAAAATAAATCGGTTTGATGTCAACAATCTCAGTATAGGTCGAATACTTTTCGTGCTGCACTGGCATAAAGCGGATTGATCTATTTCCAACGACCATGCCCGTGTATCTATTGAAATAGATCGTCTTGATCAACTTCATCCACCTAATAGTTCAATCATTTCATATAATATCGGAAATATCGCTGAATAACGAGTATATCTCATAAAGTCGAAAATATCGGAGAATATGTCGACCATATTTTTCAATTTAACACATCGAAATTCATTTTATGGATTCACTCGTGACGTTGTGAAAAGCGAACGTAATCGATTCGTAGCAAATAAAAATGCACTATTCCACTGTTAGTAAAATATATGTCTACCCTCAGAAGGTTTCGACGTTATCAATTCGTCATCTTCGGGTGAAGATGATGTAGGAACTTCGAAACCTAGGTCGATATATATTTTTATTAACCACGGAATATTCCAATGGTAATTAATACGAATTGATCACGGCACATCGGGATTACTTGCCGAATTCGGATGTATCGCAGAATATCGCGAAGTATGCAAAACAATATGAGCGTATCCTCTGCAATGGACCAAATCGTCAATTTTGTCATGGGGATTGTATCGTCCACATCAAACTCATTGGGTGTTACCCTGATATTGAAGGTTCAAGGTCGGCCTAAAAGGACCTATGTTCCATTAGACAGGTCGGAGGAAAATGTAATGAAACTATACAAGATGGGTAGAACTAAGGTTAAGTTAGTTCGCAGTTGGAACCCGCGAAAAGCATCAGGGTTCAAAGGTTACGTATAAAAATTGAAAAACGTTAAGATAAAACCCATATATATATACATGTATATATATAAACCATAAACACAGTAATCAACCCGAAGGTCAGTTTGTTAGGTGATGGTAGAGTTCACCCAGTACTAAGCCCTATACGGCGTGTGAAATTCACACATTTGGGTATTAAGGGGGACCAGTTCCTTTCCCTGTGCCAGTTATGGTTTCCCAGAACGACCTGGTACCCAAAAATTACATAGCTTGATATATATATATACTATATCCCCGACAAAAATAAGGTATTTCCCGCGAACAGCCTCGGGAAGCGTGGTTGGTGCGTGCCCATCTCGTTTTCCATTTAATACGAGGCATGGGCTTAGGTTAATTTACCCTCAGGTCGCCACGTGTATTCTAATTATTCTTTAAAGGTTCATCGATGGACGTTCAATCCTAAGATTGGTTGACTGCAGCCCTTCATCCTACCCTATCTGATGCTAATTGGCTTACATCCTGGTATTTGTTATTGCAATGTACTCTCTACTCTGTTTGTCCCAAGTATTTATCCCTTGGCCTTTTTGTTATTCCTTCTATATTTCCTTCTATTTTATTCTTCACGAATCCATTGTGCCTCAGGGTGTGGCCAATGCATCTGGTTCTTTTTTTCTCCATGGTGTTCCATAAGGTCCGTTCTTCGTCTATTCGTCTGTATACTTCCTCATTTCGTATTTTATCCGTCCATTTGATCTTAAGCATCCTCCTCCAGCACCAGTTATCGAAGGATGCTAGTCTCTTCTGGTCTCCTTTTCCGATGGTCCATGCTTCTGATCCATAGAGTAATACGTTCCATTCGAATGTTTTCACGTATTGTTCCCTCGTCTATAGTTCTGTCTTCTTTTAACACAACAGTTGTGTTTTTTTTAATTGTGAATGCTATCTTAGCTTGAGCAATTCTTCGCTTGATGTCTGCAGTACTTCTTCCGTCCCATGTGATGGTACTTCCTAGATAGGTGAAGGAATCCACTTGCTATAATTTTTGTCTTTTCTGCTATCATTGAAATGTCGTCGTCGAAGCGTAGCATGTTTATCTCTTCTCCATTGATCCTAATACCGTTTAATCCGATGCTCTGTGCTTCTCTTTTTGCCTCCTCCAGGTACATGTTGAACAATGCAGGTGAGAGGTTGCATCCTTGTCTAACTCCTTTGTTAATTTTAGCTTCTATAGGGCTTCCATCTCTCATTCGCATTGTGGCTACTTACTTCTTGTGTAGCTTATAGATTATTCATCTGTCGTTGTAATCTATTCCGAGTTTTTCCTGCAGTCCAATAATATTGTTCCATTCCACAATGTCGAAGGCTTTCTCCAAGTCCATTTTTTTAAAGGCCATATTTTGCATTTTTTTAAACCACAACTTAATTACTTGAGTAATAGGAGTTGATCATCTTTTTTTTCTTTTTATAGGAATTACGCTTCAATGAACTCATTAAACTTTCACCAGTTCCGAATGTTTATCCATAAATTTAAAATACAGAGCCTTAAGCATTCGAGACCATGTCCCTCGAAGGATTACGACAAAGCAAGGATCTTATAGAAAATGGCTTTTAACTTCCGCCAATCTAACGGTACTTTTTCGTAGCCCGCATATGGCTTAAGCGTTAAGATTTTGGGTAAATGTTTGCTGGGCCTTTCTTCTCGCCCATAAGGTTTCATATTTATCACCATATATGGCCAGAAGCGGTGCGACAATATCGTCTTTCAATTCTTTCCCCTTTCCTGTATAAAATAACCGTTCCCTGGCGACGGAAGTCCCTAGATGTTTGAGTAAGCAATCGAAAGATTCGGATACTCATCTTCTGATGGTAATTCATTCTAGTAACAAGCCAATACTCATAAATCCATTATTCATTAAGAACAATTATTTGAAAATGATACACTGGAAACATTTTTTCAACTGCAGTTTTTTGTTTGCGCAACTTTCCAAATGATATTCGCGTTTCATTCTTCTGTTGTTTTTCATGTCCTACTATCGTATTTGCTGTGTAATATTACGATTTTTCATGGATACCTTCGTGGATAAACGATATAACTATAGGCCTCGCTGTAGCTTTACAATAATGCTTGTAATCGTGTATAATGCCAAATTTATCCGTTTTAATTTTTTTTTAAATACAACTTAAAGAAAGTGCGACGCTAAGAATGCTACCAGGGAGTTGGCATCCATAGGCCGCACGAAAGTAGGAATTTGAAAACGCAATATTGAATATAAAAATGATGTTTTGATTTTTTTCTATGTGTATTACAATAAGAATTAACTGCTAAACCACGCCATGACTGCCAGTTACACTACAAGGCCTCCAGTTGTACACTGCCATAACTCTAGGTGTAGCCGGTAACACGTACAATGAGTCAGTTGTTACCAGTCACATTTGTATATGTTGTCATTCATTGTAACCAGTTCTTTGACGCCCAGTCATCGGGTGTAACCAGTTAACTGCCAGAATGTCATGTTTGCCCAGTTACACTGCAAATATCCTCTGATTCGGCCTGCATCATTGTCAATTTAGCAAGCGTTGCTAACTTACACCAGTAAGCCTGATGACACACCTGATTGAGAAATCGCCGAAATTGAGAAAATTAGAGAAAACCGCCAGATAGATCGTGCGCAGCGTAGACGAGCTAGATTTGTAAACCTTTCATATGATTAACTAAGTATAGTGTCAAATTTATTTGAGGAACTAGGCTGGGAATTACTCAATGGAGCGAAGGTCAAATTACAGATTAGATCTCCTGCATAAATTAGAAATGGTTCCCTTTAGCATTGATATTAAAAATGTATTATAAACCCCATCGTACTACGGTAGGAGAGATAATGGCATTAAAATTGAAGGGGCTAAGTCTATAAGAGATAGATTTAAGATGTCATTTTTTCCACAGACGATAAGGGATCATAATAACATTGTTCGACCGCGGTATGGTCATGTTCGGGTAAAAATTAGTTTGGTGTATATTCACCCCCTGCCACACACCTTAGCCATGGCTTTCAGGGTACTATAGATTACGGATTAAATCTCTTACATTAATTGGAATGTATTTTATTTATCAATGATGTAGAAAATTTATTATTAGCCCCATCGCATTAAGGTAGGAGAGATCATGTCAATAAAATTAGAGTGCTTTGGTGAGGAACAGAAAGGTTTAAGATGAAGCATTTTCCACTAACGGTAAGGGATCAGAATAAAATTGCGTTTGTCCGACCGCGCTAGGAGACATAATAAGTATTAATCTACAAGGTAGGAACTGCGCATGGCTATACAAGTATATATATAAATTTTTTGCAATGGTTCCCACCACCTTTCCCCTTCCATTTGAAAAACCCTAACCCCCTCATCCCTTACACTTTCCTCCTGGTGCAGGACCCCCTGCCACACACCTTTTTGGTGGCTCGCTGGGTATTAATGTAGATGTAGGAGAGGGAGAGATGTTGTTGATAAAGGGTTATCCGGTGTGTAATCACCCCATGCCACACACTCTAGTGGTGGCTCGGAGGGTACAGGAAAAAACCAAAAACTAAAACTACAAGTGCTAATTCTAAAATACTAATTCTCGCCTTCGAATGCCAGAAATTATCAGATGATTGTTTGCCGATCTGTGTATTCCTAAGCCCTAGCTTGTCATTGGAATGTCTGGAGGTCACCGTATATACGCTCTATTTCGCCACCACCGTTCTCCGCTCCAATCGTCAATCTCGCCACTTGTTCATGGGGTGACCCTCTGCGGCGATTTGGTCCTGGGGACCTGGATGCCGCATAGGGACCGACCGAGCTCTTGTTCCTTCATGTGATTCGTACGGAATGAAAAATGCATGCCCAACTTCCTCCCTCTCTCTCTCTCTGTTTCTCCGGGCCGGAGAGGAAATGTAATATTCATCCGGTTGGGTAAGGGGGAAAGAATACTTTTTATTCCGCCTCATGAATTTTCATTTTTCACCCTTTCCCGATTTCGTCGTCGACTGAAAAGATCGCGAGCTTATTTTTCGGTCGGAACTTCGAGTGGAGAATTTCCACAACTTTCACTTCGGGATTACTTCACGGTGATGGGAATTAAGTTGCTCCCTTAAATTTATATTTTAATCCTGGAGTTGTTTAATTTCGCTAATTTTCCACCCTTGATCTTTTTTTTATACCTGTCATATTTCGGAAAATTAATATTTGTATTTCAACGCTGGTTGAAATAAAAGCGAGAAGTACTTCGGAATGTTGGAACCAAACTTGGTAGTAATTACCTATTTTATAATTACAAAAAAGCATATAATGTAATCATCTGCTCGAATGTGTGGATTAATTAGAGTGGCGTTGACCCGTAGATCTCATTTAGAGGTAATTTTTTCTGGGAAGTGTGTGGCTTTAGGTCATAATTGCTATGTGTGATAATCCGATTCAAAATAATAAGTGGACAGAAGTTACTCCGTTGACCTGGCATGACTTAATTTTGAATGCTGACCTGGCATGACTTAATTTTGAATGCTAACGGTTTTTAATTGAACGGTAAAAATATTGACGGAGATTTTCATCCAAAACAGAGTCTTGACGACATTACTTGCCTTATAGTGTTTTTTAATATTATTCAGTGGCTCATTTATTATTGTTTAAGCAGTTTTTGGAATAGGAGAGCAACAACTAAGGTAATTTTTGCCATCAAAAGTCAACGAATTCACGAGTTCATGAGTTTTTATATATTTACATTTATACTATTTTATGAATAAATATACATGAATATATATATATATATATATATATGTATATATATATATATATATATATATATGTCCCTCCCCGGACTACAACCTTGACGTGGTGGAAGGGCTTGTGCGTTCCGATGACCCCTAGAGCTGTACTGGCGGGAGTAATAAAAATTGCTCCTGGTAGGGTCACCCATGCCAGATAGGTCGAAGGTTAGGAGCCAGACGAAAGGTAGTCCACGCAGCGTCTGTTCCTCAGTGAGGCGGCTGCAATGGCGTCTGACCCCAGTGGGGCGGCCAGTAAGTGATGGTGTCACGTTAAAAACACTATTGAGGAAGGCAACGGGAAACCACCTCAATTATCATTCCCAAGAACAATGTGATGGACAATAGAGATATTTTGAGTCCTGGCAACCACGGGGCTCGGCCCAATCGGCCGTGTGTCGTGCCCGGCAGCGGGGGAGGCAAGGCTTCCGCGGTCGTCATCCCACGAAACCCTTGCAGGGGAAAACCAGCAGCAGCAGGACAGAAGACGCAGGAGAAGAAGACGAAATTAGTTAGAATAGGAACGTGGAATGTTAGGACAATGATGAGGACGGGGAAATTGGAGAATGTTAAGCGAGAGATGGAAAGGGGAAATATAGATATTTTAGGTCTATGCGAGGTGAGATGGAAAGATAGCGGGGATTACTGGAGTGATAAGTATAGAATAATATACAGCGGTGGGGACGAGAGCCAACGAGGGGTCGCCATAGTATTAAATGAAGAGGTAGGAAGAAGCGTAGTCAACATAGAGCAGGTAACGGATAGAATACTACTAGTGGAGATAAAAGCAGAACCGACGAACTTAGTTATTATCCAGGTATACATGCCACCGAGCAACCATAAGGAAGAAGAGGTCGATAGGATATACGATCAGTTAGAGGACATGATTGCATGTGTTCCTGCAGGGAAACATTTGATAGTGATGGGGGATTGGAATGCGACAGTAGGCGAAGGAAGAGATGGTGATGAGGTGGGGGACTACGGTTTAGGCAAGAGGAATGACCGCGGGGAGAAAGCAGTTGAGTTCTGCAGGAGACAGGGGTTAGTCATCACCAACACTTGGTTTAGACACCACAAAAGACGCAGGTATACATGGAAAATGCCAGGTGACTCGGGAAGATATCAGCTAGATTATATCCTGGTTAGACACAGGTTTAGGAACAGTGTGATAAATTCGCACAGCTTCCCGGGAGCGGATGCGGACTCAGACCACAATTTAGTTGTTATGAAATGTAGCGTCCGGTTCAAAAAGATAAGGCAGGGGCGGCGAGTTAGAAAATGGAATGTAGAAGCATTAAATGGGTTGAAAAGGAAGGAATACAAACAGGCGGTAGAGAAAATCATGGAGGACGGTAAAGAGCTAAGTACTATTGAAGAAAAATGGGAATGTATCAAAAAAGGATTGTCTAAAGCGGCAAAAGACACTATTGGAACCGTTAACGCTAAAAGGACTCGTAAACCATGGATCACGGATGAGATGATTACAAAAATGGATGAGCGGCGAAAATGGAAGAATATAAATACAGAATTAGGCAAAATGAAGTACAAAGAATTGAACAATAAATTGAGGCGGGCAACAAATAAAGCAAAGGAAGCATGGTGGAAGACGCAGTGCGAGAATATGGAAAGTCTGCAGAGGAAGGGGGAAATCGGTGCGCTTTACAGCATAGTTAAATCTTTATCGGGAAGTAAGAAAGGGAGATCAACGATAGCAGTTAGAGATAAGGCCGGTAAGGTAATAGTTGACGCAGGAAAGATCCAAGAGAGATGGAAGGAATATGTAGAAGACCTGTATAGTAAAGAGCTTAGACCAACAAAGTTAGACATTGAAAAGGAACATGACGTAGAGGAAGATAGCTTAGGTCCAGGCATACTAGACAATGAGATAGAAAGGGCATTACGGGAGATGAAACTAAATAAGGCCGTGGGGGTAGATAACATTCCCGTGGAACTTTTGAAATGCTTGGGAAAATGTGGGAGGAAGAGGCTATATGGGCTGATCCGTAGTATTTATGAGGAGGGAATCTGGCCGGAAGACTTTGTGAGATCAGTTTTAGTTCCTATTCCGAAAAAGGTAAAGGCCACGTCATGTGAGGACTATAGGACAATTAGTTTGATATCCCACGCAGCTAAGGTTGTTCTCAGGATCATAAACAAAAGGATAGAGAGTAGGGCAAATGATTACTTAGGGGATGATCAGTTTGGGTTTAGGAAGGGGAGAGGTACGCGTGATGCCATTGCAGTAATGAGATTATTAATCGAGAGGAATATAGAACACAACCAGGAGGTATTTGCCTGTTTCGTAGATTTCGAAAAAGCGTTTGATAGAGTAAATTGGGAAAAACTAATGAGTATATTGCAGAAAATAGGAATAGATTGGAGGGAAAGGAGGCTAATCCGCAATCTGTACATGTCTCAGACTGCCCAGGTGAGGGTGGGAAACGGGGAGTCAGGATGGGCAGTGTTAGGAAGGGGTGTAAGGCAGGGTTGCCCATTATCACCGTTGCTGTTCAACCTGTACGCAGAAGAAATGATCAAAGAGGCATGGGAAGAACTCGAGGTAGGAATGAAAGTGGGCGGGGAAGTCGTAAAATCAGTTAGGTTTGCTGATGACCAAGCTTTAGTTTGTCAGTCAGCCAAGGGGCTACAAGCATTGCTTAGTGAATTGGAAATTCAGTGCGACAGGTATGGGATGAGAATCAATATTAATAAAACAAAGGTTATGCGATTTTCTAGAAAGAAAAAGGCCAAGCTTAACATTAAAATAGGAGGGCAAAAGCTAGAGCAGGTAGAACAGTTTACGTATCTCGGTAGTGTTTTGGACCAACACGGTCAAAGTAGTAGGGACGTAAGGAGAAGAATTGCGCTAGGCAAAGAGGCTTTCACAAGGAGGAGGGAGTTGATGACAGGGACTTTGAGTAAGGATGTTAAGAAAAGACTCGTAAAAACTTTGATATGGAGCGTAGCTATGTACGGAGCGGAAACGTGGTCATTGAAGCAGGAGGATAGACGTAGATTGGAGGCTTTTGAAATGTGGGTGTGGAGAAGAATGGAGAAGGTGAAATGGACAGAGAAGAAAACAAATGAGGAAGTACTTGGTATGGTGGGCGAAGAGAGGGGTTTGTTGGGAGCAATCCTATGGAGGCAGGAAAAGTGGATGAAGGGGGTGTTGACCGGCAGTGGGATGTTGAAGACTGTGATAGAGGGTAGAATGTTGGGCAAAAGAGGAAAGGGAAGGAACAGGATAGGGATGTTGGACGGGATGAAGGGAGGAAGGAAGTACTCAGAGATGAAGAGGGACCTGATATAGAGTAGGATTATTGATTTTGTGTTTTGTTAGGAGTAATAAAATATTTGTTTGGTAGTTGTGTCAGTCCAAAAACCTACCTTAACCGGTAGATTACTTAAAAAAAATATATATATGTATATACATATATATATACACTGTATATATACAGGGTTCGTCCGGAAAATAAGTGTACTGATTTTTTCCCGCCGCTCCAAGCGCGCCCAGCACCGCTCTGACGGGCTGCGATTGGAGGGGGGTATGTTGGCAAGCGACGCTGAAAAAGGCAGTCGGCTGTGAGCTGTGGTGTGGTGAGGAGCTCTGTTAACGCGAACCTCCACGCTCGACCCACGTCACGGAACGCGATGCCGAAGTCTTTGGAGCAGCGTTATTCCATCAAATTTGCGGTAAAGCTTGGGAAATCGTCTACCGAAACTGTCGGTATGATTAACCAGGCTTACGGGGAGTCAGCCATGTCCAGAAACATGATCTTTCGGTGGCACAAGATGTTCGTGGAGGGCAGAGAAGAGGTCGACGACGAACCACGGCCTGGACGCGCATCAACGACACTCACCGACGAAAATGTGCGAAAAGTTCGCGATGTACTGAACTCTGATCGTCGTCTTAGTGTTCGGATGATAGCAGAGCAGTGTAGTCTTCGAAAACGAGTCGCCCGCGTCCGGCCAGCGATCAAAAACATGTGGCGGCTGCATCACGACAATGCGCCGTCTCACACCGCGCTTGTCGTGTCGGACTTCTTGGCCAAGCACGGCGTGGCAACGCTGCCGCACCCGCCCTACAGCCGGGACTTGGCACCACCGGACTTCTTTCTGTTCCCGAAGATAAAGAGGAGTTTGAAAGGAACGCGATACGGGACTTTGGACGCCGTCAAAGAGGCCGTGACGACGTCGTCGAGAGGTTCCCGATGATGCCTTCGCGGGAGCGTTCCAGGAATGGGAACGCCGCTGGAACAAGTGTATCGACTCACAAGGGTCCTATTTTGAGGAATATTAGCTTAAGATATGTAAAAGTGTAATAAATTTTTTTTCCTTAGCTCAGTACACTTATTTTCCGGACGAACCTTGTATATATATGTATATATATATATATATATATATATATATATATATATATATATATATATATATATATATATATATATGGGCTGTTTATACACATATATACACACACACAAATGCCATGGTTTTTTAGATGAGCTTAAATTGTCCTGGAGTACTGTTATAATTTCCTGTAATATTTGTTCAACGTACCGGTACAGAAAATAAGGTTGCCGTGATATTTCACCCAACCACATGTTTAATTCAGTGTTTTGGAATAGCGCGCCGCTAATGTTCGCCAAGTATCTCAGATTTTTCTTCGTGCTGAGTTAAATCGTAATTAAGGCGTTATGTCGTAAGCTTACCTGTATCGATTGTGAATAAAAAAATTCTGGCTATAGGTTCCTTTTTTGGTCTAGAAAACTAGGATAAGTCCTGGAATATGGACCTTGGATTATTCTGGCAACCTTGGAAACGCAGTAAGTTATCCACCTTGTCGATTTCAGCATTAATTCTGCATTTTACGTAATATTTGGATATTATTTTTTTTATTGTGACGAAATTAGGACCATACGGGGTCCCCGTCATCTTCTTTATACAGCCGTTGGACAAACAAATTCTGTCCCCATGTGTCCCTAGATGTCTGCCAGCCCGATCATCAATGCAGTCGCTTTTCAGCGGTCGATCTGCTTCTCTCAGCCTCGATCAATCAATGGATTGGTCATTAATTGAAATATCGGAGTTATTGATGCGACGTAATAGCCCTCCAATGGTGTCCCATTGACGGGCCAGGCCCTGGCGAAGGTCGGAGAGTTGACGCGCGGAGTGAACCTTCCTTTTGGCCTTTGTCCGTCACCGGGCGCGAACCTACGTTCCGTCCGCGCGTTCTCTCGTCTCTTAACATGACAATGGACGGGAGGAAACAAATTATCGAGTGAAAACCTGATGGAAGAGAGGCGTTAATGAGGCCTTGGAGTCGAACAAAGCGCAGGAAAAAATAACTCGTTTCGTGTGCAATCGTTATGTCACGAATGCGCCGCGTCATTGTTGGTCACGCACGCTCAAATAATGCTAAGTTTAACAAACCTTTTGTTGAATCTCAATCACGTGATCGACGATTGTAGTCTTTCATGACATTTTTACCAATGATCATTGATTATTGGCATTTATATGCATACGTGGTCTGTCCAATAAATAAACGAACTGAGGCTATAAAAACTTTATTTTGTAAAATGTAGTCTATATCTATTTTGTCCCCTTCAAAGTACTCTCCATCCGTTGCTATACACTTATTCCTTCTTCTTTTCCACTGCTGTTTAAAGCACCCTCGGCAGTTGGGATTTTTAGTTTTCTCGTCGTTTCTTGCTTTATTGTGTCTTGCACATCTTCCCAGTGATATGTCCCCTCATCACATTTTTGCATTTTGGGAATAGGAAAAAGTCGCAGGGGGGGCGACATCTGGGTGAATTAGGAGGATGATCAAGGACCAAGGAGATTGAATATTTTGCCAGAAACTGGTGAACAATCAATGCTGAATGTGCAGGTGCATTGTCATCGCGAAGGATCCATCCATCATGTTCGGTTTAAATAGTGTGCAGTGTTGATTTTCCTAAATTATGTTCGAACAGTTTTTCGACGATATGTAAGGGCAAGGGACCGCACACGATCAATGTTGTCGTCAACACAGGTGGTTGAAGGTCGTCCCGGCCTTGCATCATCCGTGGCGTCTTATCGGCAATCTTTAAAACGCTTAATCTACTTGAAAACGAATGTTTCCATCAGAGCATTATCCCTGTAAACAGCTGTCAACATTTCAGTAATTTCTTGATAACTTTTGCCGCACTTCCCCAAAAAACTTTATGTTGATTCGTTGCTCCGTGATTTCGTCAATTTCCATTTTCGACAAAGAGTAAAAACAAGGACAACGGAAATTAACATGACTGGCAGCATGCGCACAGCTCGACGATCCGCCAAGCACAAACGGCTCATTTGGTCTCAGCCAATTAGCGCCGTAAGTGGGAGGTGCTATAATCTACGTCATGGACATCAGATTCCACCAGTTCGCGCATTTATTGCACATACCCACCCACGAAACATTTGAAAAGTAAGGATTTTTTGGTCATTCATAAAAATAAATATGTTAGAAAAAGCTTTCTTTGGCGGTTATGGTGACCTACGAATCCGTTTCAGTTTCTATAATAATTTTCCGTTAACTTCTAAGAACTTTTCGCTACGCTGCACCAGCTACCTTAATCCTTCAATATAGAAGTTCGTCGCCTGGGAATTGAAACGGTTGACAACGGCAGTCTTGTGTTCGACATCTTCTTCAAACCATTGTCCATCCAGCACTTTTTTTAAGTGCTAGATCAGGAAATACAGGGTCCACTATAAAAGTAATTCGTATTCTTTGGGAAAAATAGATTTATTGATCGTACCAGTACAAATGCTTAAAATCCTGCAAAATACCCTCCCTTGAATCAATAAGTACACTTGCGGGGACGTGTCTGCCACGCGTGGAAGGCACCCTGAAACTCCTTGGCCGGAATGCCTCTCAGGAGCGTTGTAACATGCTTTTGAATGTGTTCCGCGGTGTCCTAATGCTTTCGTTCAGCTCTCTCTTCAGTCGGGGGAACAAAAGGAAGTTGTACGGAGCCAAGTGGGGATTATAAGAGGACTGGGGGATAACCGGGGTGGTTCTCCGAACGATGAATTTGGTAACGATGAAGGACGTGTGGCTAGGGGAATGTGGCATATGGCTGGGCACTCCATCGCGCCGTGTTACAAAGTCGGAAAACACACTTCACGCGGAGGCACGTCTTTCCGCTTAAACTTCTTGGAGCAAACTGGCAACCGGCTGCGTTGGAAGGGCAGACCCACCCCCACCACATTTCCCGATCGGTTTTACTGCTCTACCATGGATAGTCGCGTCACAATAAAATCATGCTTATTACTTTCATAATGGTAATGTAGTCGCTGAGTGCAAGGTCGGGACTGGGGAGAAACGCTCGTCAGCTCATCACCCTTTACTCTTTGTGTGTTGGTCGGTAAGCATCTTTGATTCTTTTCTTTAACTGTCGCAATAACTGTTATGCGTCCACGAGAAGAAATGTGTATCAGCCCAAGCAGTCGTCGATCAGATCGCAGGTCTGAATTCACTTTTCGAACTATTTCATCGCTCTGGTTACTGGGCCTGCCACTCACCTCTTAATCATGCACATTCGTGCAGGCATTCGTTTTTAAGGTCCCATAGCAATTGTCAAAATTTCCTTCGCTCATAACTGTAAATACATTAATTAGACGCACAGCTCCGATGTATTTGGGTAGCTGGCGATCGGACGTATTTATTATTCCTACTTTGCGTCAACGACATTGACTCCGTAGTCACTGGTAAGATAAGTTTATTCGCCGAAGATGCGGTGGTTTACCGTGATATCCGTGATCCTGAGGACACAGCAGCTTTATCAGATGATCTTAATACTATACAACGTTGGTGCGACACTTAGTAATTAGAATTAAACTTGAAAAAGGGCGTAGTCATTCATTTTTTGAAAAAGAGCAATTCCCACCCGAACGCCTACTGCATTGGGAACACAGAAATGGAATTTGTAGACTCAATTAAATACTTATGACGTTACTATCACTCACGATCTCTCCTGGTTGAAACACATACGGGGAATTTATGGACAAGCTAACAAAAAATTAGGATTTACTATTAGAAGAGTAGTTGGTAAATGAGATGAAAAGGACAAAGAGAAATATTGTCGTTAGTTAGGCCTCAATTAGAATATGTTGCAAATGTATGGGATCCTCACGAAGTTGGATTAATTGCCGAATAGGATCGCGTGCAGCGAAGGCGAGCTAGATTTGTAAAACGTTGTTATGATAAACTTGGTAGCGTGCCCAAAATATTAGAGCAGCTAGGCTGGGAATCATTCAATGGAGAGAAGGTTAAATTACAGATTAAAGCTCTTGCATAAATTGGAAGGGCGACCCTTTAGCGGTGATGTTGAAAATATATTTCTACCCCCATGAGTACTGCGGTAAGCAGATATCATGCCATAATGAAATTAGAGATATTAAGAGTAGAAGAGACAGATTTAAGCTGTCATTTTTCTCACGAACGATAGGGGATCAAAACAACATTGTTCGACCGCGGTAGGGTCATGTTCGGGTTAAGTCTGGTGTGTTTTATTCACCACCTGCCACACACCCTAGCGGTGGTTTGCAGGGTGCTACAATAAATAAAAATAAATAAAATAAAATCCTTTCACGCAAAAAAAATCGAATCACAGCCTGCACCTCGCAACTATCGGGAGCAGCGATTGTCGCGAACATTGTTATCCATATCCACCGAGAGGCAACGGAATCAAAACAATGACTTTAGTGGCTTCGGAAACAATCAATAGATGGCGCTGGATTTGCACAACTCTGTTTTTACTCGCCAATAATTAAATATGGGCAAGAGGTTGTTTCATTTCGAAAATTACGCGTATTTTAAAATTTTATTTTCTCAACTAAATCATCGCTGTAGAATTCAATTCGCCCAGCTGGTTTTGCGTGCGTGTCTCTCTGTGTATGCATGCGTGTGTGAGTTACGGGAAATGACAAAAAATATATACTTTTTCCGCGCCCTCTGGCTTGCTCGCTTGCAGCAGTATTCTGTACCCCTTATCATTCCTGGGAGAAATGAAATCCTGCAATTGTCGGTTCTGCACTTTTATCTCTCACTCATATCTTATTGCGGCTATCTCTTATCCTCAGATGGGGATGGTACCAACTAAGCGACTCTTTACCTTTTCATTGAATCACATTTCCTCTGATACGTATTGAGGGAATACATCGAAATGAAATCAAAAATAAAAATACGTTCGCATGAAAAGTGAGAACATTCTTGACTTTCCCTTGCGTCTGAATTGTAATTCTACTTTTTTTTTGCCCTCGTTCGATTCGATAACTGTCAAAAGCGTCACGCTATTTCAGAACTTCTTGACAATGAGATTCCAAGCGTTGATTTCCTTCTCGGAGAACAGGAATTGAAGTCTGAATGATCGATGGGGTTCGGAATTCCAATCCTTATCGCCCGTGTGTTAACAGCGGAAAGGGGAATGGTTTTATTTTTAGTTCTTCCTTTTATATAAATTGTGATGGAGGGCGCGTCAGGGTGTATCAGATTCAGTGAGCTGTGCTCCGCGCGTTCGTTTCATGGGGTTCGGAATTGAAGAGGACAGAACTTTCCCTTCTGTTTTAAATATTTATGCCGATGCTGTGTGCGTTTTCAGTATCTGAACCCCCGTCTCTGCATATATATATATTATATATATATATATATATATATATATATATATATATATATAATATTATATATATATATTTATATATATATATTATTATATTATATTATTATATTATTATATTATATTTATATATATATATTATATTATATATATATATATATTTATATATGTA
Organism: Hetaerina americana; assembly: GCF_022747635.1. Classification (NCBI taxonomy): domain Eukaryota; kingdom Metazoa; phylum Arthropoda; class Insecta; order Odonata; family Calopterygidae; genus Hetaerina; species Hetaerina americana. Next base: position 1,902,043 of record NW_027287294.1, on the reverse strand, counting down.
TATATATGTATATTCCTCGAATGAGGTTTCATCTTCGGGTTAGCAAAACTTTCCTCAAATTTCTCTGAAGCATAATACTTAACCGCATTATCGTATACAGTTGATCTGGGGTACCAGAAAAATCGAAGTATTACTCGAAATATAACGCCCAGCGCGAACACTTTCGGCAATAGCGGCTCTTCGATTGTACATTGATCTTGTAGGTAACACGTCGGTCATTTTGAGGTGATGACTGTTCACTAGATGTCTGTAGCTTTCGAGAACGCCAATCGCGACCTGCAGTGGAACTGCGATATGGCGGGAAATTCAAATTTAAATTTGTCCGGAGATAACCGCCGCACCCTGTGTATGTATGTATATATTTTCCCTCTCGTCGGGATTTTTTGCATGAGAGGGGCTTGTTATCTCTGCCTCTTCAGGGAGGGAGGGTATTGCAATTTCGATGGAGAGAGAGATCGTTTCTATTTCCATCCATCACCGAGATGGGAATGTTTTGGCGCCGGCGCAAATGGGGTTTGGATCGCCTCTCAATACCACCTGAACTCACGCTTCCTTAAGTTATCTTTTTTTTTTAACGCTGGCGAAGCGCTATTGTTTTCATCTCTCCATCCCTTGATTTTACTCCTGGACCCTTATTTTTCCGCGCATCTGCCTTTCTGTGTCGGACTTTGCAAGATTAAAAGATGGGCGGCGTCCGTATCTTCCCGTCAGCATCACGTTGCCAAGGCGACCAACGAATTCGGTTGTCGAACCGCCGTTATTCCATATCGTAGTTCCATCTGTCGAGTGGCAAGACGAATTTTATTTTATTCTCCTGAGATTAATGAGATGATCCGTCGAGATTTCAATGTTAATATCTGTCTGTACGTTATTTGTTGGGAAAAAGTCGGATTTGTGGGTTTTCGTTCGAAATCATTGCAGATAGTTAAAAAGAATATGGTTTAAAGAGATTCCAAGCGAAAAGGAAAAAATTGTGAAATACGAGTTGCGTTCGAAAAGTAACAGGATTTTTGTAGTTTCGCATTGTGGACCATCGGTTGTCGGCACAAGGTCAAACAATCAATACAGGGTACTAGGCACAATTCATGGCTGTTTAGGCACCATAATAATGCACCTGGCACCACTGATTGCTAGGTTCGATGAATGCGCTGGTGCGTTATCGTGATGAAGATGCCAGTGCACAGCTTGGCCAGAGGAGCGGTGGTTTTCCTATCACGGCGTGACTCAATATTTGCAGAACTGCAACGAAATGTTCTTTGTTGATCGTCTGACCTCTTGGTGCACATTCGTAGCACACAACACCCTCACAATGAAAAAAACGTTGGTCGGATACCTTTTGGACACACCTCATTAATATATATATATATATATATATATATATATATATATATATATATATATATATATATATATGTATGTATAAAACTTGGACAGCAACAAACAATAAATGAAGACAAAAAGTACTTGTTTCTTCCGATGAAGACGGAGCTAAATTCAATCGAAATGATCAAGAAATAACATGTGAGTGTCCTTTTTCTGAGTTCTTATATTGTTTGCTGCTGTCAAAGTTATATATATATATATACATACATATATATATATATATATATATATATATATATATATATATATATATATATATATATATATATATATATATATATATAGTAACACACAATATAGAAACACAAAAAAAGAAGAACACTCACACGTTATTTCTTGATATTTCGACGGAAACAATCCGTCTTCCTCTGAAGATATAGAAGTAATGACTGCTGGAGTTGTTGAGGTAAGGGGTGCGAGAGAAAGGGAAGGGGGCCAGGAGAAGGGGAGAACGGGAGGCGAAGGAGGGGTGAGGGTGGGCTTCCACAAAGTAACAATTTTAGGCCACTCCCATCAGTGAACGACATTGAGGCCCGGATGCTGATAGGCCATACAGATGTAAATGAATGCCATTTCAAGTGTTTTTAATTGTATAGGGTTATCGGATGTGGGAAGGGAGGCCAGGACGGAAACATTGTAGCACAGGTTGAAAGGGGTATTATGATGGGAAGCATGTTTAGGGATGGGGAGACCCGCGGACGGGGAGGAGGGATTGCACGAGGCGCGGTGGTTATTAATCCTAATGTTAAGTGGTGTGGAACATTGGCCTATGTAAAATGACGGGCAGAGTTTACAGGTAAGAAGATAAACTACATTCTTGGAAGTGCAAGAGGAATAGGGGAAGGGCGGGAGAGAGTTAAATGGTGGGATGGAGTGGGGTGGAGTGGTGAAAATAGGGCAGGTTTTGCATCTTGCTCGATGACATGGAGTGGGTATGGCTCTGGGGGTGTGAGGGGATTTTGAGAGCGGCCTGGTGGATTTGAGGATATCTGCTAGGTTGGCGGGACGTTTGAAGGTGACAGAGGGGCATTTGGGAAGAAGGTTGGAGGAAGTGTTGTGATTTTTGAGGATGGGGAATAGGTCTTTGAGGATGAATTTGAGAGACTGAATGCCTGGGAAGTAGGTAGTACAGATTGAGAGAGGCTGGGAGTCTGTGGTTGAGGCAGGCTTGGGGGTGTAGGAATGTTTAAGTATTTTTTTATGGAGGAGGGAATCAGGGTATCCTCGTTGGAGGAGGGAGTGGTGAAGGTTGTTGAGGTATTTCTTAAGGGATTCGGGATGGTTGCAAATGCGGTGACCGCGGATAGAGAGGGAGTAAGGGAGGGAGCGCTTGGTATGGGAGGGGTGACAACTGCTGTAATGAAGGTATTGCTGCTTATTAGTGGGTTTGGTGTGAACAGAGGTAAGGAATTTGTTATTGCTGAGGGAAATATTAACATCGAGGAAGGTAATCATAGAGGATGAAATGGTGGAGGTGAAAGACAGAGATGAGGAATCATTGAGTTGGGAGATGAAGGAATTGAGGGAATCTATGCTGTGTGGCCATAGTAGAAAGATGTCGTCAATGTATCGGAGCCACAGGAGGGGTTGCAGAGGATAGTTTGAAAGGAAATTCTCTTCTAGGACACCAAGGTGGAGGTTTGCATATGAAGGGCTGAATCTGCTGCCCATGGCACAGCCCTTTATCTGGAGGTAATGGTTATTGTTAAAAGAAAAGGAGTTGCGGGTGAGAATGAAATCGGAAAGGTCAATGAGAAAATCGGTACTGGGGATTTGAGGGGTAGGGCGTTTGGAGAGGAAGTAACGTAGGGAAGAAAGGCCTTCTTGGTGAGGAATGGAAGTGTATAGGGAGGTGACATCGATAGTAGCCATAGTAATATGGGTATCAGGAGGGAGGGAAGTTGAGTGAAGCAATCTGAGGAAGTGGTAGGTGTCTTTTATAAACAAGGGTAGGGAGTGAACTAAAGGTTGGAGATAGTAGTCCACGAAGGCGGAAATTCTTTCGGTAGGAGAGCTACGAGAGGAGACTATAGGGCGGGCTGGGTTGTTGGGTTTGTGGATCTTAGGAAGGATGTAGAAGTGAGGGGTGTGAGGTTGGGAAGGGGAAAGGAGGGAGTAGTCACTGGGGGAAAGATTCTCCTTAGGACCGTTGTCTCGGAGGAAAGCGATAATTTCTTTTTGGAATGCGGGGTTAGGGTCAGCGGGAATATTTTGATAGGATGAAGTGTCGGAGAGTAGTCTGTTGCATTCTTGAAGGTAGTCTGCCGTGTTTAGGATTACAACTGTCGAACCCTTATCGGCAGAAGTGATGACTAGGTTGTGGTTGTGTGTGAGTTTTTTTAACTCAGTTAATTCGGCCGGGGAGAGATTAGTGTTGGGGTTTAGAGATTTAAGGAAAGAAGGACTAGATGTTTTGGACAGGAGAAGATTGATGAAGATTTCGACCGGGTGATTGGGAGGGAGCGGTGGAGGTTCAAGGTGGGAAGGCGGCCGGAACTTGGTGAGGGCGCTGTGTGTGTGTGCGGGGGATTGAAGAGGGGCGGGTTGCATGGCCCAGAAATGTCGCCATCTAAGATTTCTGGCGAAATTTATGACGTCTGCGAGGATGTTCACGTGATTAACCTTGGGGGTGGGGGAGAATGAGAGGCCTTTTCCCAGAAGTGAGGTTTGGTGCTCGTTCAGCGTGGTGCTAGAAAGGTTCAGCACGTGTTCGGCAGTATCTTTTGTTTGGTCGACCGGCGGGGAAGGGACGGATTGAGAAGGGTTTTGTTGGTAGCAACGGCTCGGTGGAATTCCTGGTGTTGGTAGGGAAGGTGGGGGTAGGTGGAAAATAGTCGCTAAATCCGGTTTCTGTAGGTAAAGGGGTGGGGGAGGAGGGCTAGGTTTGACAAGTTGGAGAGGATTTCTGTCTTTCACCTCGACCATTTCATCCTCTCAGATTACCTTCCTCGATGTTAATATTACCCTCAGCAATAACAAATTCCTTACCTCTGTTCACACCAAACCCACTAATAAGCAGCAATACCTTCATTACAGCAGTTGTCACCCCTCCCATACCAAGTGCTCCCTCCCTTACTCCCTCTCTATCCGCGGTCACCGCATTTGCAACCATCCCGAATCCCTTAAGAAATACCTCAACAACCTTCACCACTCCCTCCTCCAACGAGGATACCCTGATTCCCTCCTCCATAAAAAAATACTTAAACATTCCTACACCCCCAAGCCTGCCTCAACCACAGACTCCCAGCCTCTCTCAATCTGTACTACCTACTTCCCAGGCATTCAGTCTCTCAAATTCATCCTCAAAGACCTATTCCCCATCCTCAAAAATCACAACACTTCCTCCAACCTTCTTCCCAAATGCCCCTCTGTCACCTTCAAACGTCCCGCCAACCTAGCAGATATCCTCAAATCCACCAGGCCGCTCTCAAAATCCCCTCACACCCCCAGAGCCATACCCACTCCATGTCATCGAGCAAGATGCAAAACCTGCCCTATTTTCACCACTCCACCCCACTCCATCCCACCATTTAACTCTCTCCCGCCCTTCCCCTATTCCTCTTGCACTTCCAAGAATGTAGTTTATCTTCTTACCTGTAAACTCTGCCCGTCATTTTACATAGGCCAATGTTCCACACCACTTAACATTAGGATTAATAACCACCGCGCCTCGTGCTATCCCTATATTGTGTGTTACTGTGTATTGTACTATTCGGCACTTCCGTGTTACGTCTACGAAAGCATATATATATATATATATATATATATATATATATATATATATATATATATATATATATATATATATGCATTCCTCGGTCAGTAAATCAAGCCAGTCATACCATAAACGGTGTACCGCATAGATAGTGAGTGCGCACTACCCCTTGCACTAATGTGCTTGCTTGCGTCTCCATTGGAGGGTATTGGGGGCGAGACATTGCGAAATTCCGAAAGTACTTGAATCGTTGCCAGGGAGGATGAAAAATACTGGTAAACAAGTCGAGCGACAAATTACGATCAGTGCGGTGCGGGGCTGCGTTGCGGACAGGATTGAACTCCCACCCTTACATTCGAATGGACCCCTTTCATCAAATACAAGTATTCAGAGCCAAACAAGTTATTTGCTCCGCCGTCATCAAAGACGATGGGATTTCAGTGAAAAATTTGATTATTCAATCAATTTTTCCAACTGGACTTTCTGCGCAATACACATCTTACGCTCTCATAATTACGAAGATGGCAAGATGATATGATAGTTGATAGTATAACTATCGACGCATCCATTTATAAATGGTTCAGGATATATGTTACGTTATAGAGAAACATCCTGAGGTACATACGTGTCTTTTTATTCCATATAATAATTGTTGTATTAACCTAAATAATTAAAATTGAGGCCTGAAGTAGTATTTTCATGTGTTCGTGACGATTTTGTTAGCCTTCATAGTCGAGTATACTTATATATATAATCATATTTCATCGTACGAGTGAATAAGGATTACTTGAATCTATTAAATAAGATTGTATATCTCTCTTTCTTATTTTATTTTCTAAGGTTATCGACGATACTGATATAATATGGTGTCATGATGTCATAAGCATTCTGATGAAATAAGGAACCAATTGGGGAAGGTGGTTGGGTATCCGAAAATTCGGAACACGTGTATTTTTAATTTTGATGTCTGTGTGGGTTTTTTTGTTCAATAGTGAAACCTGTTTCCTTCATTTAAATTGTATACGAGTATATATATATATATATATATATATATATATATATATATATATATATATATATATATATATATATGTATACGAGTATATATATATATATATACACACACACATATAAAATTTACACATGTACACACATATGTATATGTATGTGCATGTATATATATATATATATATATATATATATATATATATATATATATATATATACATATATATATACATATATATATATATATAATTGTATATGGGTGACGATAGTCCAGTGGGTAGAGCGTTGGTCGGTCTGATGTGTGAATTTCACACGCCGTCGGGCTTAGTGCCGGGTGAACTCTACCATCATCTACCAAACCGACCTTAGGGTTGATTACTGTGTTTATGATTTATATATAAATATATAAATAAATATATATATATATACATACATACATACATTCAAACTCAAAATCCTGCCATATGGCGAACAAATATTAATTTACAAGGAAATAGATATAGGGAAAATGGGAAGGAACATTTATAAAGGGCGACCATAGGAGGAGTGGGGAAGGCGGATTATATATTATTGATAATCTATCGGTTAAGGTCGGTTTTTGGATGGACACAGCTCCTAAATAAGTATTTAGTGATTCCTATGAAAACACAACATCCTACTCTACATCAGGTCCCTCTTCATCTCTGAGTACTTTCTTCTTCCCTTCATCCCGTCCAACATCCCTATCTTGTTCCTTCCCTTTCCTCGCTTGCCTCACATTCTCCCCTCTATTACAGTCTTCAACATCCCGCTGCCGGTCAATACCCCCTTCATCCACTTTTCCTGCCTCGATAGGATTGCTCCCAACAAACCCCTCTCTTCGCCCACCATACCAAGTACTTCTTCATTTGTTTTCTTCTCGGTCCATTTCACCTTCTCCATTCTTCTCCACACCCACATTTCAAAAGCCTCCTGTCTACGTCTCTCCTCCTGAAAATGAAATAAAAGTTACTTGGGTCAGCTGAATAACACAGTGCGAGTATTAATTCGTCAAACAGGAAGGACCAGTTGTGTCTTAAAGCCATTCGCGCGGACAAGAAAATAAAATTATAAATTCTCTTTCGGGATTTGGAGATGTTTTTCTTGATCATTTCTATCCATTTTAATTCAGTCATGAGATTCATAGATGCAATTCGTATTCCATGCATGCATATACATTGGGTTTATTCTTCTATCGTATTTTCTAGCTCTATTTTGCCCATGCAGCAGTAGCAAGTGGAATGTCATGCTCAAATTCCAAATATGTGATAAGCGGAATGACCCTCCAACTCGCGTCTGTGCCCCGGTTGACTTTTCACAAACTTGAAATCCTCCATTCCGATTATCCTGCTCACTATATCTTAAAATGAGAATATTTTCTGAGTCGTGTCTAATGCCCCCCCGAGGGGAACCATAAAGAATTGTTGGAGCAGGAAAGTGGACTCCTTGGAGATGTGGGTCTTCCTGCATTCAACATATGTTTGAGTGATTTAGACACCACCCGCTCTCGACTCCTCGTTCTACTTCCCCCCCCCCACCCTCTCCCATCCCCCCAGAGACGCATTCCGAGCAAATGGACCATCTTCAGAGCAATGACATTCATCTTTCTTAATCCCTTTTACAGTGCTTTAGTCATTTTTCCTGCAGTCGCGTCTCTTCGGGGAGATTTGTGATAGCATTTACAAAAAGTTCCTTCCCCCCTCGGATTTTATGATGGAATATAATTTTTTTTAATTTCTTACCCTCCCTCCCCCGTTAAAGCACATGGGGAAGATTCCTCGGTGTAATTAATCACCCCGAGAGGAGACTTGCTCAAGGTTTCTCATATTTCAAGAACACAATATCCCGTTGGGGAACCATGAAGGGTATATGCACGAGATGACATTACATACGCCTATATATGTGCATTAATGAATGTTTGTATATATGTGTATATATATATATATATATATATATATATATATATATATATATATATAATAGGTAATCTAGTCATTAAGGCAGGTTTTGCATGGACACTACATAAATATTTTGCGACTCTTAAAAAAACACAATCCAGCAACCTACTCTACATGAAGTCCCTCTTTATCTCTGTGTATTTCCTCCCATCATCCCTTACAACATCCTTATCCTGTTCCTTCCCTCTCCCTGTTCGCCCAACATTCTCCACTCTATTACAGTCTTCAACATCCCACTGCCGGTCAATACGCCCTCCATTCATTTATCTCAACAATCACTTCTCCTCCCACACTACACATCGTAAGCTATCCTCTCTCTACATTTCACCTTATACATTCTTCTCCATACCCACATTTCAAAAGCCTCCAGTCTACGTCTATCCTCCTGCTTCAATGACCACGTACATAGCTACGCTCCATATCAAAGTTTTTACGATTCTTTTCTTAACATCCTTACTCAACGTCCCCATCATCAGCTCCCTCCTCCTTGTGAAAGCCTCTTTGCCTAGCGCAATTCTTCTCCTTACGTCTCTACTGCTTTAACCGTTTTGGTCGAAAACACTTCCTAGACACGTAAACTGTTATACCTGCTCTAGTTTTTGCCCTCCTATTTTAATGTCTAGCTTATCCTTTTTCCTTCTGGAAAATCGCATAACCTTTGTTCTTATATGTATAGATTATCAACCCATATGTCACACCGAATTTCTAAATCACTCGGCAATGCTTGCTACCCCTTGGCTGACTGGCAAACTAAAGCTTGGCCATCAACCAACCTAATTGATTTTACGAATTCCCCGCCCACTTTCATTCCTACAGCCAGTTCTTCCCATTCTTCTTGAATCATTTCATTCACATATACGTTGAGCAACAACGGACATAATGGGCAACCCTGCCTTACACCCCTTCCTAGCACTACCCATCCGGACTCCCCGTTCCCCAGTCGGACCTAAGCAGAATGTAAACGAAGGAGCGAGATAGCTAGCCATGAAAAATACTCAGAAACATACGCTCATTCATATTCCAAATTTTTTTAGGTGCCGAAATGATTCTCCTCTGGACAAAGAAGGAATCCCAGTGAAGGTTTTAAGAGGACGCTGGGGGGGATTGGGAAGGCGGGGAAATATTGGCAGGGTAAAGTTTTGGAAAATTCAGAACGATATGTGAGGTTTCGGTTGCGGATGGGCATGAATTTATGTGGTTATAGCGGTAATTATCTTAATGTCGAATAGTGATTCCAGGCTCATTTCAGTAATCGAGGAGCCAGATATATGCCTGTTATATTGTTTGGAGTTTGATTGGGGGTGGGTGGAAGGGATGCTAGAATTGAAAAACCATATCATTTATCAAAGGGAGCGTTAAGTTCGGAGGTGCGCTTTGGGATTGGGATATCCCAAACAGGAAAGTATTCTTGCACAAGCTATGTCTAACGTAGAAGTTAGGTTATTGTTGGCTTTTCAGAAGTTTAAGTACATTACTGGAGGTGCACGAGGAGTCGAGAATTGGTGAGAGAGAATTAAAAAGTGGGTGGGAGAGGGATGCAGTACGGATTTTAAAAATAGGACATATTTTACATTTAGGTTTACGACTCGTATTGCTGGGCATGGGAGCGGCTTTGGGACTTAATGGGCAGGGATTAAATGATTGGAAGGTTGATTTGAGGAGATCTTAAAGTTGGCGGGGCGTTCGAAAGTATCGGAGGGACATTTGGAAGGAATGTTTGTGGTGGAGATTTGGCTGTTGACGATAGGGCGGAAGTTTTTTAGGATTAATCGCAGTGACTGTAGGCCAGGAAAGAATGTGGTACAAATTGAAACAGGGTGAATTTCTGAGGTGGAGGAATGGTAGGTAGTTTAAGCATGACTTCGGATTCTTTCGTTTAGAAGCGATTAAAGGTAACATCGTTGGAGAAGGAAATGGTGTAGGTTTGAGAGGAATTTATCCTGGAAATCGGAATTATTGCAGATTCAGTGTCCTTGTATGGAAAAGGATTAAGGAATGGAGCATTTGTTATGATACGGATGCATCTGTTGCATTATTAAAGTTTTTCTGTGTTTTAGTCGTCCTTATGCGTACAGACGTGTGGTTTTTTTTGTCTATTAATGATATGTTTACTTGTACATCTAGGAAAGTGATATTGGAGGAGGAATCGGTAGAGTTAAAGGAAACAGAGGATGAAGTGTTGAAGTCGGAAATGAACGTTGTAAGGGTTGAATTAGAACCATGTGGCCCAATAAGGAAAATATCATCGATATATCTGAGCCACAATAGAGGTTAAAGGGGTTGATTTGAAAGGAAATATTTCTCTGCGAGATCAAGAAAGTGGCTTGCCTAAAAAGGGCTGAACCTGCTACCCAAGGCACAACCCGTTATCTGCTTTTATTGGTTAAGGAGTAGGAATTATGGGTGATGATGGAATTTAGAAAGCGTAAGGAGAAATTCAGTGCTGGGTATGTGTGGTTTACGCCGTCGGGAGAGGTAGAATTGGAGAGAGGAGAGATTTCTGAGCAGGGAATTGATGTATAGAGGGATGGCCATGGCAAATGGTGGTCGTGGTAATATCGGTATCCGGACGGAGGTTAGTTGTCCCTTTCCGGTAAATGGTAAGAGTCTTTAATGAGTGACGGTAGGGAGTGGACTAAAGGCTGAAGTATTACCAAAGCAGTAGGAAATAAAAGGGTCTACAAATGCAGAGATTGTTTCATTCTGGATTTGCGAGAGGATAAAATCGGACGCGAGGGATTGTCAGGTTTATGGATTTACGGGGGTGGGGGGGTATAGAAATGAAGGGTGCGTGGTCGGAGAGGGGAAAGGAAGGCATGGCCCCAGAAGCTACATCTTCACTAGGCCCGTTGGAAGAGATCAATTGAATGAGCTCCTTTGGAATACTTATGAGTATCATTTGTGTGTTTTTCTCGGTGATTTCGTAGGCTAGAGCTATCTCGCTCATTCGTTTAACGTTTTATTCACCTCAGTGAGACTTTTGTCACTTATATTTGTGTATACGTATATAAACTCATATATACGAGGGTCATCCGGAAAGTAGTACCCGTTCGTGCCGCATGAAGTGCTGACGACGCGAGTAGCCGCTGGACGAGGTCAGATAGCTTCAGTGGCTTGTCTGCCTTCTCTGAGCCAAGTTGCGTGACGCTAGCATTGCCTGTGTTGTTTCTGTGATTGTTTACAATGTTTAAAAAAATTGAGAACGCCGCCAGTTGTGAAGTGAGGGCAGTGATTAAATTCCTCAATGCAAGAAACGTTCGCCCATGTGATATTCATCGCCAATTAAAGGAGGTGTATGGAGACAATGTAATGGACGAGTCGTCTGTTCGGCGGTGGTGTCGCAACTTCAACATGGGGAGGGGGAACACACACGACGACACGAATTAAATTGCAATTAAATTGTTTTCTTTTCTTAGGTCACCCATGTGTTTCTTAGGTCTTTCCAAGCGAGTGCGAGCCATTAGGTTTCCCATGAGACGATCTATCGAAGTCCGTGCAGCCCCAATATGGTGGACACTTAATCGCGTGACCCGCTCGTCGGCATGAAATTTATTTATCAACCAGACTAACCCATCTATATTCGGACACCGAAGGCATTTGCCGAAGCACCTTTGACTCTGACCAGGGTTACAAACATTATTAAGTACTTTGACGTATTTTGGATGACTTAGAATACCACATTTACAGCAAAGGCATCCAGACTCCCTCATAATAGTAAGTGGAATTAAAATTGAGTTTATTTTGTCCCATTTACACGTCATGAGGACAGAAAATGTTTATGTGTGTGTGTGTGTGTATATATAAATATAGAAAATATATATATATATATATATATATATATATATATATATATATATATATATATATATATACATATATATATATATATGTATGGATGATTTCGTCGACGTAACACGGAAGTGCCAAATAATAAATTGTACAACAACAAATAATATAGAAACACATAAAAAGATCACTCACACGTTATTTCTTGATCATTTTGACGAAATTCTGCTCCCGTCTTCATCGGAAGATAGAGAAATCACCTCTCTATCTTCCGATGAAGACGGAGCAGAATTCCACCGAAAAGATCAAGAAATTACGTGTGAGTGATCTTTTTATGTGCTTCTATATTGTTTGTTGCTGTCCAATTTATATATATATGTATCTTTATATACATATATTTATATATATATATATATATATATATATATATATATATATATACACACACACATAAACATTTTCTGTCCACATGACGTGGAAACGGGACAAAATAAACTCAATTTTAATTCCACTTACTATTATGAGGGAGTCTGGATACATAAATATTCATTCACATGGAAATACATATAAGGAAAAGGGATAGGAACACAAAAAAACGAACACAGGAGAGTTGGGGAAAGATATATACGTGTGTATATATATATATATATATATATATATATATTAATAAACCATAAGCACAGTAATCAACCCGAAGGTCGGTTTGGGGTAGGTGATGGTAGAGATCACCCAGTACTAAGAACTATATGGCGTGTGAAAATTCACACATAATGGTAGGGGGGCCAGTTCCTTTCCCTGTGCCGGTTATGGTTTCCCAGGAAGATCCGGTACCCGAAAAATCACATCGCTTGGGTGGAGCTGGCAGGTGCCGAGAAGGGCATGCCAGGGAATCTAACCCATGCCTTCCGGTCTGTAGTCCAAACCTCGACGCCTGGGCTACCGCGACCTATATATTTTAATAATTATTATTTATGTTCCCTGTAAGCAACCGCTACGGTGTGTGGCAGGCGGTGAACACACACCCGAAATATTTTACCCGAACATGACCCTAACGCGGTCGGCCGATGTCATAATGTCATCCCTTATCGTTCGTAGAAAAAATGACACCTTAAATATATTGGCTCTACACTTAATCCCTCTAATTAGACTAGCATGATCTATCCTACATTAGTATGATGGGTTAAGATGGCCTTAGAAGCCCATTAATTGACTAACACGCTGGCCTACACTTCAATCGATACATACGAGGGTCATCCGGAAAGTAGTACCCGTTCGTGCCGCATGAAGTGCTGACGACGCGAGTAGCCGCTGGACGAGGTCAGATAGCTTCAGTGGCTTGTCTGCCTTCTCTGAGCCAAGTTGCGTGACGCCAGCATTGCCTGTGTTGTTTCTGTGATTGTTTACAATGTTTAAAAAAATTGAGAACGCCGCCAGTTGTGAAGTGAGGGCAGTGATTAAATTCCTCAATGCAAGAAACGTTCGCCCATGTGATATTCATCGCCAATTAAAGGAGGTGTATGGAGACAATGTAATGGACGAGTCGTCTGTTCGGCGGTGGTGTCGCAACTTCAACATGGGGAGGGGGAACACACACGACGATGAGCGTTCGGAGAGACCGTCTGTCATTACAGACCAACTGGTGAGCTCAGTTGACGAATTCGTGAGGAACGATCGGCGCGTCACAATTGATGACATCTGTGAGCATTTTCCCAATGTTTCTCGAACAATTGTTCATGAAATTGTTAAACACCATCTGCATTATGCAAAAATTTGTGCAAGATGGGTCCCTCGCGTATCTCAATGAGCTGGCGGCGAAGGACTATGCAGCAGGAATACAGAAACTTGTCACACGTTATGACAAATGCCTTAATTTGCTTGGAGATTATGTTGAGAAGTAGTTTAAAGTATCCTCTTTCAAATAAAATTTTTTATGTTTGTTAATATTTACTTTTGTGTCTTTATTTCACGAACGGGTACTACTTTCCGGATGACCCTCGTATATATATATTTATATATATATATGTGTGTGTGTGTGTGTATGTATATATATATATATATATATATATATACACACACACACATTCAAACACGACATTGCGCCAAACGGCGAACAAATACTCATTTATATAGAAACACATACAAGGAAAAGGGATAGGAACACACATAAAAGACGAACACAGGAGAGGTGGGGAATGTGTGTATGTGTTTGTGTGCGTGTATATATATATATATATATATATATATATATATATATATATATATATATATATATATATATATATATATATATATGTAAATACACTCACACATGAAGCAAATGCCTTCTGTTAATACCGCCTTGGGAGATGGAAGTGTTATGGACTTCCGCTTACATTCCTTCTCCTCCCTATCTATGGTGAATAACTAAGGACTGACCACCCCAGTTGGTCTGCGCCAATCCATTGCGGTAACATTCTTCCCTGTTTTCAGATGAAATCAATTCCGCTTCCTCTTCTTAACGGTAATAGCATTCTCGTTCAACCTCGTCTTGCGATCGGTTCCTTAATGTCTGAACACGCCCACGTATTCTCTTGGCTTTCTTACCCCGACATTGTCCCTTCACCCTACCATATCCACCCTCTCCGTCCCTCCCATCTCCATTCAAGGAGCCGCTTCCACCCCCCACCGCCGTCTCT